>NC_143047.1:48952500-49132500 GCF_057628025.1 Oncorhynchus mykiss
CGGTCTTCACCACCAGACGAGACTGAGGAGGGGGGAGAGAGGAGAGAGAGAGAGAAGGGGTGTAGAGGGAGGAAGAGAGAGAGAGGAGAGAGAGAGGAGGGAGAGAAAGAGGGAGAGGAGGGAGAGAAAGAGGGAGAGAAAGCGAGAGAGAGAGAGGGATGTTGAGGGAGGAAGGAGAGAGAGAAAGGGAAGGAGGGAGGGAGGGAGTGAGAGAGCACAGAGAGTCAGTTAGACATATTCTCCACAAGGTGGCGATATTTCACCTCAAATACACAACATTCCCCATTGAACCCAGCAAACCCAGTAAAATAAGATTGCAGAGTATTCGAAGTATCTACATTTAATTACAATAAGTGAAAATGGGTGGGGGAGGGGGGGGGATGTAGTACACTACAGTATAGTGTCTTCAACCTCTTCACTCCAGTATAGTGTCTTGAACCTCTTCACTCCAGTATAGTGTCTTCAACCTCTTCACTACAGTATAGTGTCTTGAACCTCTACATCACTACAGTATAGTGTCTTGAACCTCTTCACTACAGTATAGTGTCTTGAACCTCTACATCACTACAGTATAGTGTCTTCAACCTCTACATCACTACAGTATAGTGTCTTGAACCTCTTCACTACAGTATAGTGTCTTGAACCTCTCCATCACTACAGTATAGTGGATTGAACCTCTTCATCACTCCAGTATAGTGTCTTGAACCTCTCCATCACTACAGTATAGTGTCTTGAACCTCTTCACTACAGTATAGTGTCTTGAACCTCTACATCACTACAGTATAGTTTCTTGAACCTCTACATCACTACAGTATAGTGTCTTGAACCTCTTCACTACAGTATAGTGTCTTGAACCTCTCCATCACTACAGTATAGTGTCTTGAACCTCTTCATCACTCCAGTATAGTGTCTTGAACCTCTCCATCACTACAGTATAGTGTCTTGAACCTCTTCACTACAGTATAGTGTCTTGAACCTCTTCACTACAGTATAGTGGATTGAACCTCTACATCACTACAGTATAGTGTATTGAACCTCTACATCACTACAGTATAGTGTCTTGAACCTCTTCACTACAGTATAGTGTCTTGAACCTCTTCACTACAGTATAGTGTCTTGAACCTCTTCATCACTACAGTATAGTGTATTGAACCTCTCCATCACTACAGTATAGTGTATTGAACCTCTACATCACTACAGTATAGTGTCTTGAACCTCTTCACTACAGTATAGTGTCTTGAACCTCTTCATCACTACAGTATAGTGTCTTGAACCTCTTCACTACAGTATAGTGTCTTGAACCTCTACATCACTACAGTATAGTGTCTTGAACCTCTTCACTACAGTATAGTGTCTTGAACCTCTACATCACTACAGTATAGTGTCTTGAACCTCTTCACTACAGTATAGTGTCTTGAACCTCTACATCACTACAGTATAGTGTATTGAACCTCTTCACTACAGTATAGTGTCTTGAACCTCTACATCACTACAGTATAGTGTCTTGAACCTCTTCACTACAGTATAGTGTCATGAACCTCTTCATCACTACAGTATAGTGTCATGAACCTCTTCATCACTACAGTATAGTGTCTTGAACCTCTACATCACTACAGTATAGTGTCTTGAACCTCTACATCACTACAGTATAGTGTCTTGAACCTCTACATCACTACAGTATAGTGTCTTGAACCTCTTCTCTACAGTATAGTGTCTTGAACCTCTACATCACTACAGTATAGTGTCTTGAACCTCTACATCACTACAGTATAGTGTCTTGAACCTCTTCACTACAGTATAGTGTCTTGAACCTCTACATCACTACAGTATAGTGTCTTGAACCTCTTCACTACAGTATAGTGTCATGAACCTCTTCACTACAGTATAGTGTCATGAACCTCTTCACTACAGTATAGTGTCTTGAACCTCTACATCACTACAGTATAGTGTCTTGAACCTCTTCTCTACAGTATAGTGTCTTGAACCTCTACATCACTACAGTATAGTGTCTTCAACCTCTTCACTACAGTATAGTGTCTTGAACCTCTTCATCACTACAGTATAGTGTCTTGAACCTCTTCACTACAGTATAGTGTCATGAACCTCTTCACTACAGTATAGTGTCTTGAACCTCTACATCACTACAGTATAGTGTCTTGAACCTCTTCTCTACAGTATAGTGTCTTGAACCTCTTCATCACTACAGTATAGTGTCTTGAACCTCTACATCACTACAGTATAGTGTCATGAACCTCTACATCACTACAGTATAGTGTCTTGAACCTCTACATCACTACAGTATAGTGTATTGAACCTCTACATCACTACAGTATAGTGTCATGAACCTCTACATCACTACAGTATAGTGTCTTGAACCTCTACATCACTACAGTATAGTGTCATGAACCTCTTCATCACTACAGTATAGTGTCTTGAACCTCTACATCACTACAGTATAGTGTCTTGAACCTCTACATCACTACAGTATAGTGTCTTGAACCTCTACATCACTACAGTATAGTGTATTGAACCTCTACATCACTACAGTATAGTGTCTTGAACCTCTACACTACAGTATAGTGTCTTGAACCTCTTCACTACAGTATAGTGTCTTGAACCTCTACATCACTACAGTATAGTGTCTTGAACCTCTACACTACAGTATAGTGTCTTGAACCTCTTCATCACTACAGTATAGTGTCTTGAACCTCTTCACTACAGTATAGTGTCTTGAACCTCTACATCACTACAGTATAGTGTCTTGAACCTCTTCACTACAGTATAGTGTCATGAACCTCTTCATCACTACAGTATAGTGTCTTGAACCTCTTCATCACTACAGTATAGTGTCTTGAACCTCTACATCACTACAGTATAGTGTCTTGAACCTCTACATCACTACAGTATAGTGTCTTGAACCTCTACATAACTACAGTATAGTGTCTTGAACCTCTTCACTACAGTATAGTGTCTTGAACCTCTACATCACTACAGTATAGTGTCTTGAACCTCTCCATCACTACAGTATAGTGTCATGAACCTCTTCACTACAGTATAGTGTCATGAACCTCTTCACTACAGTATAGTGTCTTGAACCTCTACATCACTACAGTATAGTGTCTTGAACCTCTACATCACTACGGTATAGTGTCTTGAACCTCTACATCACTACAGTATAGTGTCATGAACCTCTTCATCACTACAGTATAGTGTATTGAACCTCTTCACTACAGTATAGTGTCTTGAACCTCTACATCACTACAGTATAGTGTCTTCAACCTCTACATCACTACAGTATAGTGTCTTGAACCTCTTCACTACAGTATAGTGTCTTGAACCTCTACATCACTACAGTATAGTGTCTTGAACCTCTACATCACTACAGTATAGTGTCTTGAACCTCTACATCACTACAGTATAGTGTCTTGAACCTCTACATCACTACAGTATAGTGTCTTGAACCTCTTCACTACAGTATAGTGTCTTGAACCTCTTCACTACAGTATAGTGTCTTGAACCTCTACATCACTACAGTATAGTGTCTTGAACCTCTTCACTACAGTATAGTGTCTTCAACCTCTACATCACTACAGTATAGTGTCTTGAACCTCTTCACTACAGTATAGTGTCTTGAACCTCTACATCACTACAGTATAGTGTCTTGAACCTCTTCACTACAGTATAGTGTCTTGAACCTCTACATCACTACAGTATAGTGTCTTGAACCTCTACATCACTACAGTATAGTGTCTTGAACCTCTACATCACTACAGTATAGTGTCTTGAACCTCTACATCACTACAGTATAGTGTCTTGAACCTCTACATCACTACAGTATAGTGTCTTGAACCTCTACATCACTACAGTATAGTGTCTTGAACCTCTACATCACTACAGTATAGTGTCTTGAACCTCTTCACTACAGTATAGTGTATTGAACCTCTTCACTACAGTATAGTGTCTTGAACCTCTTCACTACAGTATAGTGTCTTGAACCTCTACATCACTACAGTATAGTGTCTTGAACCTCTTCACTACAGTAGTGTCTTGAACCTCTACATCACTACAGTATAGTGTATTGAACCTCTTCACTACAGTATAGTGTCTTGAACCTCTTCACTACAGTATAGTGTCTTGAACCTCTTCATCACTACAGTATAGTGTCATGAACCTCTTCACTACAGTATAGTGTCTTGAACCTCTTCACTACAGTATAGTGTCTTGAACCTCTTCACTACAGTATAGTGTATTGAACCTCTTCACTACAGTAGTGTCTTGAACCTCTACATCACTACAGTATAGTGTCTTGAACCTCTACATCACTACAGTATAGTGTCTTGAACCTCTTCACTACAGTATAGTGTCTTGAACCTCTTCACTACAGTAGTGTATTGAACCTCTACATCACTACAGTATAGTGTCTTGAACCTCTTCACTACAGTATAGTGTCTTGAACCTCTACATCACTACAGTATAGTGTATTGAACCTCTTCACTACAGTATAGTGTCTTGAACCTCTTCATCACTACAGTATAGTGTCTTGAACCTCTACATCACTACAGTATAGTGTCTTGAACCTCTTCACTACAGTATAGTGTATTGAACCTCTTCACTACAGTATAGTGTCTTGAACCTCTTCACTACAGTATAGTGTCTTGAACCTCTTCACTACAGTATAGTGTCTTGAACCTCTTCACTACAGTATAGTGTCTTGAACCTCTACATCACTACAGTATAGTGTCATGAACCTCTTCACTACAGTATAGTGTCTTGAACCTCTTCACTACAGTATAGTGTCTTGAACCTCTACATCACTACAGTATAGTGTCTTGAACCTCTTCTCTACAGTATAGTGTCTTGAACCTCTACATCACTACAGTATAGTGTCTTGAACCTCTACATCACTACAGTATAGTGTCTTGAACCTCTTCATCACTACAGTATAGTGTCATGAACCTCTTCACTACAGTATAGTGTCTTGAACCTCTACATCACTACAGTATAGTGTCTTGAACCTCTACATCACTACAGTATAGTGTCATGAACCTCTTCACTACAGTATAGTGTATTGAACCTCTTCACTACAGTATAGTGTCTTGAACCTCTTCACTACAGTATAGTGTATTGAACCTCTTCACTACAGTATAGTGTCTTCAACCTCTACATCACTACAGTATAGTGTCATGAACCTCTACACTACAGTATAGTGTCTTGAACCTCTTCACTACAGTATAGTGTCTTCAACCTCTTCACTACAGTATAGTGTCTTGAACCTCTACACTACAGTATAGTGTCTTGAACCTCTTCACTACAGTATAGTGTCTTCAACCTCTTCACTACAGTATAGTGTATTGAACCTCTTCACTACAGTATAGTGTCATGAACCTCTACACTACAGTATAGTGTATTGAACCTCTTCACTACAGTATAGTGTCTTGAACCTCTTCACTACAGTATAGTGTCTTCAACCTCTTCACTACAGTATAGTGTCTTGAACCTCTACATCACTACAGTATAGTGTCTTCAACCTCTTCACTACAGTATAGTGTCTTGAACCTTGTCTCCATCACTACAGTATAGTGTCTTGAACCTCTACATCACTACAGTATAGTGTCTTGAACCTCTTCACTACAGTATAGTGTCTTGAACCTCTTCACTACAGTATAGTGTCTTGAACCTCTACATCACTACAGTATAGTGTCTTGAACCTCTACATCACTACAGTATAGTGTCTTGAACCTCTACATCACTACAGTATAGTGTATTGAACCTCTACATCACTACAGTATAGTGTCTTGAACCTCTACATCACTACAGTATAGTGTCTTGAACCTCTACATCACTACAGTATAGTGTCTTGAACCTCTACATCACTACAGTATAGTGTATTGAACCTCTACACTACAGTATAGTGTATTGAACCTCTTCACTACAGTATAGTGTCTTGAACCTCTACATCACTACAGTATAGTGTCTTGAACCTCTACACTACAGTATAGTGTATTGAACCTCTTCACTACAGTATAGTGTCTTGAACCTCTACATCACTACAGTAGTGTCTTGAACCTCTACATCACTACAGTAGTGTCTTGAACCTCGTCTCCATCACTACAGTATAGTGTCTTAAACCTCATCACTACAGTAGTGTCTTGAACCTCTACATCACTACAGTAGTGTCTTGAACCTCTACATCACTACAGTAGTGTCTTGAACCTCGTCTCCATCACTACAGTATAGTGTCTTGAACCTCATCACTACAGTAGTGTCTTGAACCTCTACATCACTACAGTAGTGTCTTGAACCTCTACATCACTACAGTAGTGTCTTGAACCTCGTCTCCATCACTACAGTATAGTGTCTTAAACCTCTTCACTACAGTATAGTGTCTTGAACCTCTACATCACTACAGTATAGTGTCTTGAACCTCTACATCACTACAGTATAGTGTCTTGAACCTCTACATCACTACAGTATAGTGTCTTGAACCTCTACATCACTACAGTATAGTGTCTTGAACCTCTACATCACTACAGTATAGTGTCTTGAACCTCTACATCACTACAGTATAGTGTCTTGAACCTCTACATCACTACAGTATAGTGTCTTGAACCTCTACATCACTACAGTATAGTGTCTTGAACCTCCACATCACTACAGTATAGTGTCCTGAACCTCTACATCACTACAGTATAGTGTCTTGAACCTCTACATCACTACAGTATAGTGTCTTGAACCTCTACATCACTACAGTATAGTGTCTTGAACCTCTTCACTACAGTATAGTGTCTTGAACCTCTACATCACTACAGTATAGTGTCTTGAACCTCTACATCACTACAGTATAGTGTCCTGAACCTCTACATCACTACAGTATAGTGTCTTGAACCTCTACATCACTACAGTATAGTGTCTTGAACCTCTACATCACTACAGTATAGTGTCTTGAACCTCTACATCACTACAGTATAGTGTCTTGAACCTCTACATCACTACAGTATAGTGTCTTGAACCTCTACATCACTACAGTATAGTGTCTTGAACCTCTACATCACTACAGTATAGTGTCCTGAACCTCTACATCACTACAGTATAGTGTCTTGAACCTCTACATCACTACAGTATAGTGTCTTGAACCTCTTCACTACAGTATAGTGTCTTGAACCTCTACATCACTACAGTATAGTGTCTTGAACCTCTACATCACTACAGTATAGTGTCTTGAACCTCTACATCACTACAGTATAGTGTCTTGAACCTCTACATCACTACAGTATAGTGTCTTGAACCTCTACATCACTACAGTATAGTGTCTTGAACCTCTACATCACTACAGTATAGTGTCTTGAACCTCTACATCACTACAGTATAGTGTCATGAACCTCTTCACTACAGTATAGTGTCTTGAACCTCTACATCACTACAGTATAGTGTCTTGAACCTCTACATCACTACAGTATAGTGTCTTGAACCTCTACACTACAGTATAGTGTCTTGAACCTCTTCACTACAGTATAGTGTCTTGAACCTCTACATCACTACAGTATAGTGTCTTGAACCTCTTCATCACTACAGTATGGTGTCTTGAACCTCTACACTACAGTATAGTGTCTTGAACCTCTACATCACTACAGTATAGTGTCTTGAACCTCTACACTACAGTATAGTGTCTTGAACCTCTTCACTACAGTATAGTGTCTTGAACCTCTACATCACTACAGTATAGTGTCTTGAACCTCTACATCAATACAGTATAGTGTCTTGAACCTCTACACTACAGTATAGTGTCTTGAACCTCTACATCACTACGGTATAGTGTCTTGAACCTCTTCACTACAGTATAGTGTCTTGAACCTCTACATCACTACGGTATAGTGTCTTGAACCTCTTCACTACAGTATAGTGTCTTGAACCTCTTCACTACAGTATAGTGTATTGAACCTCTACATCACTACGGTATAGTGTCTTGAACCTCTACATCACTACGGTATAGTGTCTTGAACCTCTTCACTACAGTATAGTGTCTTGAACCTCTACATCACTACGGTATAGTGTCTTGAACCTCTTCACTACAGTATAGTGTCTTGAACCTCTTCACTACAGTATAGTGTCTTGAACCTCTTCACTACAGTATAGTGTCTTGAACCTCTACATCACTACAGTATAGTGTCTCCAACCTCTTCACTACAGTATAGTGTCTTGAACCTCTACACTACAGTATAGTGTCTTGAACCTCTACATCACTACAGTATAGTGTCTTGAACCTCTTCTCTACAGTATAGTGTCTTGAACCTTGTCTTCATCACTACAGTATAGTGTCTTGAACCTCTACATCACTACAGTATAGTGTCTTGAACCTCTTCACTACAGTATAGTGTCTTGAACCTCTACATCACTACAGTATAGTGTCTTGAACCTCTACATCACTACAGTATAGTGTCTTGAACCTCTACATCACTACAGTATAGTGTCTTGAACCTCTACATCACTACAGTATAGTGTCTTGAACCTTGTCTTCATCACTACAGTATAGTGTCTTGAACCTTGTCTTCATCACTACAGTATAGTGTCTTGAACCTTGTCTTCATCACTACAGTATAGTGGATTGAACCTTGTCTCCATCACTACAGTATAGTGTCTTGAACCTCTACATCACTACAGTATAGTGTCTTGAACCTCTTCACTACAGTATAGTGTCTTGAACCTCTACATCACTACAGTATAGTGTCTTGAACCTCTTCACTCCAGTATAGTGTCTTGAACCTCTACATCACTACAGTATAGTGTCTTGAACCTCTACATCACTACAGTATAGTGTCTTGAACCTCTACATCACTACAGTATAGTGTCATGAACCTCTTCACTACAGTATAGTGTCTTGAACCTCTTCACTACAGTATAGTGTATTGAACCTCTTCACTACAGTATAGTGTCTTGAACCTCTACATCACTACAGTATAGTGTCTTGAACCTCTACATCACTACAGTATAGTGTCTTGAACCTCTTCACTACAGTATAGTGTCTTGAACCTCTTCACTACAGTATAGTGTCTTGAACCTCTTCACTACAGTATAGTGTCTTGAACCTCTTCACTACAGTAGTGTCTTGAACCTCGTCTCCATCACTACAGTATAGTGTCTTAAACCTCATCACTACAGTAGTGTCTTGAACCTCTACATCACTACAGTAGTGTCTTGAACCTCTACATCACTACAGTAGTGTCTTGAACCTCGTCTCCATCACTACAGTATAGTGTCTTAAACCTCTACATCACTACAGTATAGTGTCTTGAACCTCTACATCACTACAGTATAGTGTCTTGAACCTCTACATCACTACAGTATAGTGTCTTGAACCTCTACATCACTACAGTATAGTGTCTTGAACCTCTACATCACTACAGTATAGTGTCTTGAACCTCTACATCACTACAGTATAGTGTCTTGAACCTCTACATCACTACAGTATAGTGTCTTGAACCTCTACATCACTACAGTATAGTGTCTTGAACCTCTACATCACTACAGTATAGTGTCTTGAACCTCTACATCACTACAGTATAGTGTCTTGAACCTCTACATCACTACAGTATAGTGTCTTGAACCTCTACACTACAGTATAGTGTCTTGAACCTCTTCACTACAGTATAGTGTCTTGAACCTCTACATCACTACAGTATAGTGTCTTGAACCTCTACATCACTACAGTATAGTGTCTCGAACCTCTACATCACTACAGTATAGTGTCTTGAACCTCTACATCACTACAGTATAGTGTCTTGAACCTCTACATCACTACAGTATAGTGTCTTGAACCTCTACATCACTACAGTATAGTGTCTTGAACCTCTACATCACTACAGTATAGTGTCTTGAACCTCTACATCACTACAGTATAGTGTCTTGAACCTCTACATCACTACAGTATAGTGTCTTGAACCTCTACATCACTACAGTATAGTGTCTTGAACCTCTACATCACTACAGTATAGTGTCTTGAACCTCTACATCACTACAGTATAGTGTCTTGAACCTCTACATCACTACAGTATAGTGTCTTGAACCTCTACATCACTACAGTATAGTGTCTTGAACCTCTACATCACTACAGTTTAGTGTCTTGAACCTCTACATCACTACAGTATAGTGTCTTGAACCTCTTCACTACAGTATAGTGTCTTCAACCTCTTCACTACAGTATAGTGTCTTCAACCTCTTCACTACAGTATAGTGGATTGAACCTTGTCTCCATCACTACAGTATAGTGTCTTGAACCTCTACATCACTACAGTATAGTGTCTTGAACCTCTTCACTACAGTATAGTGTCTTGAACCTCTACATCACTACAGTATAGTGTCTTGAACCTCTTCATCACTACAGTATAGTGTCTTGAACCTCTACATCACTACAGTATAGTGTCTTGAACCTCTACACTACAGTATAGTGTCTTGAACCTCTACATCACTACAGTATAGTGTCTTGAACCTCTACACTACAGTATAGTGTATTGAACCTCTTCACTACAGTATAGTGTCTTGAACCTCTTCACTACAGTATAGTGTCTTGAACCTCTACATCACTACAGTATAGTGTCTTGAACCTCTACATCACTACAGTATAGTGTCTTGAACCTCTACATCACTACAGTATAGTGTCTTGAACCTCTACATCAATACAGTATAGTGTCTTGAACCTCTACACTACAGTATAGTGTCTTGAACCTCTACATCACTACGGTATAGTGTCTTGAACCTCTTCACTACAGTATAGTGTCTTGAACCTCTACATCACTACGGTATAGTGTCTTGAACCTCTTCACTACAGTATAGTGTCTTGAACCTCTTCACTACAGTATAGTGTATTGAACCTCTACATCACTACGGTATAGTGTCTTGAACCTCTACATCACTACGGTATAGTGTCTTGAACCTCTTCACTACAGTATAGTGTCTTGAACCTCTACATCACTACGGTATAGTGTCTTGAACCTCTTCACTACAGTATAGTGTCTTGAACCTCTTCACTACAGTATAGTGTCTTGAACCTCTTCACTACAGTATAGTGTCTTGAACCTCTACATCACTACAGTATAGTGTCTTCAACCTCTTCACTACAGTATAGTGTCTTGAACCTCTACACTACAGTAGTGTTTTGAACCTCTACATCACTACAGTATAGTGTCTTGAACCTCTTCTCTACAGTATAGTGTCTTGAACCTTGTCTTCATCACTACAGTATAGTGTCTTGAACCTCTCCATCACTACAGTATAGTGTCTTGAACCTCTTCACTACAGTATAGTGTCTTGAACCTCTACATCATTACAGTATAGTGTCTTGAACCTCTACATCACTACAGTATAGTGTCTTGAACCTCTTCACTACAGTATAGTGTCTTGAACCTCTACATCACTACAGTATAGTGTCTTGAACCTCTTCACTCCAGTATAGTGTCTTGAACCTCTACATCACTACAGTATAGTGTCTTGAACCTCTACATCACTACAGTATAGTGTCTTGAACCTCTACATCACTACAGTATAGTGTCTTGAACCTTGTCTTCATCACTACAGTATAGTGGATTGAACCTTGTCTCCATCACTACAGTATAGTGTCTTGAACCTCTACATCACTACAGTATAGTGTCTTGAACCTCTACATCACTACAGTATAGTGTCTTGAACCTCTACATCACTACAGTATAGTGTCATGAACCTCTTCATCACTACAGTATAGTGTCTTGAACCTCTACATCACTACAGTATAGTGTCTTGAACCTCTACATCACTACAGTATAGTGTCATGAACCTCTTCATCACTACAGTATAGTGTCTTGAACCTCCACATCACTACAGTATAGTGTCTTGAACCTCTTCATCACTACAGTATAGTGTCTTGAACCTCTACATCACTACAGTATAGTGTCTTGAACCTCTACATCACTACAGTATAGTGTCATGAACCTCTTCATCACTACAGTATAGTGTCTTGAACCTCTACATCACTACAGTATAGTGTCTTGAACCTCTACATCACTACAGTATAGTGTCATGAACCTCTTCATCACTACAGTATAGTGTCTTGAACCTCCACATCACTACAGTATAGTGTCTTGAACCTCTTCATCACTACAGTATAGTGTCTTGAACCTCTTCACTACAGTATAGTGTCTTGAACCTCCACATCACTACAGTATAGTGTCTTGAACCTCTTCATCACTACAGTATAGTGTCTTGAACCTCTTCACTACAGTATAGTGTCTTGAACCTCTACATCACTACAGTATAGTGTCTTGAACCTCTACATCACTACTGTCTTGAACCTCTACATCACTACAGTATAGTGTCTTGAACCTCTACATCACTACAGTATAGTGTCTTGAACCTCTACATCACTACAGTATAGTGTCTTGAACCTCTACATCACTACAGTATAGTGTCTTGAACCTCTACATCACTACAGTATAGTGTCTTGAACCTCTTCACTACAGTATAGTGTCATGAACCTCTACATCACTACAGTATAGTGTCATGAACCTCTTCACTACAGTATAGTGTCTTGAACCTCTACATCACTACAGTATAGTGTCTTGAACCTCTACATCACTACAGTATAGTGTCTTGAACCTCTACACTACAGTATAGTGTCTTGAACCTCTTCACTACAGTATAGTGTCTTGAACCTCTACATCACTACAGTATAGTGTCTTGAACCTCTTCATCACTACAGTATAGTGTCTTGAACCTCTACACTACAGTATAGTGTCTTGAACCTCTACATCACTACAGTATAGTGTCTTGAACCTCTACATCACTACAGTATAGTGTCTTGAACCTCTACACTACAGTATAGTGTCTTGAACCTCTTCACTACAGTATAGTGTCTTGAACCTCTACATCACTACAGTATAGTGTCTTGAACCTCTACATCAATACAGTATAGTGTCTTGAACCTCTACACTACAGTATAGTGTCTTGAACCTCTACATCACTACGGTATAGTGTCTTGAACCTCTTCACTACAGTATAGTGTCTTGAACCTCTACATCACTACGGTATAGTGTCTTGAACCTCTTCACTACAGTATAGTGTCTTGAACCTCTTCACTACAGTATAGTGTATTGAACCTCTACATCACTACGGTATAGTGTCTTGAACCTCTACATCACTACGGTATAGTGTCTTGAACCTCTTCACTACAGTATAGTGTCTTGAACCTCTACATCACTACGGTATAGTGTCTTGAACCTCTTCACTACAGTATAGTGTCTTGAACCTCTTCACTACAGTATAGTGTCTTGAACCTCTTCACTACAGTATAGTGTCTTGAACCTCTACATCACTACAGTATAGTGTCTCCAACCTCTTCACTACAGTATAGTGTCTTGAACCTCTACACTACAGTATAGTGTCTTGAACCTCTACATCACTACAGTATAGTGTCTTGAACCTCTTCTCTACAGTATAGTGTCTTGAACCTTGTCTTCATCACTACAGTATAGTGTCTTGAACCTCTACATCACTACAGTATAGTGTCTTGAACCTCTACATCACTACAGTATAGTGTCTTGAACCTCTACATCACTACAGTATAGTGTCTTGAACCTCTACATCACTACAGTATAGTGTCTTGAACCTCTACATCACTACAGTATAGTGTCTTGAACCTCTACATCACTACAGTATAGTGTCTTGAACCTTGTCTTCATCACTACAGTATAGTGTCTTGAACCTTGTCTTCATCACTACAGTATAGTGTCTTGAACCTTGTCTTCATCACTACAGTATAGTGTCTTGAACCTTGTCTTCATCACTACAGTATAGTGGATTGAACCTTGTCTCCATCACTACAGTATAGTGTCTTGAACCTCTACATCACTACAGTATAGTGTCTTGAACCTCTTCACTACAGTATAGTGTCTTGAACCTCTACATCACTACAGTATAGTGTCTTGAACCTCTTCACTCCAGTATAGTGTCTTGAACCTCTACATCACTACAGTATAGTGTCTTGAACCTCTACATCACTACAGTATAGTGTCTTGAACCTCTACATCACTACAGTATAGTGTCATGAACCTCTTCACTACAGTATAGTGTCTTGAACCTCTTCACTACAGTATAGTGTATTGAACCTCTTCACTACAGTATAGTGTCTTGAACCTCTACATCACTACAGTATAGTGTCTTGAACCTCTACATCACTACAGTATAGTGTCTTGAACCTCTTCACTACAGTATAGTGTCTTGAACCTCTTCACTACAGTATAGTGTCTTGAACCTCTTCACTACAGTATAGTGTCTTGAACCTCTTCACTACAGTAGTGTCTTGAACCTCGTCTCCATCACTACAGTATAGTGTCTTAAACCTCATCACTACAGTAGTGTCTTGAACCTCTACATCACTACAGTAGTGTCTTGAACCTCGTCTCCATCACTACAGTATAGTGTCTTAAACCTCTACATCACTACAGTATAGTGTCTTGAACCTCTACATCACTACAGTATAGTGTCTTGAACCTCTACATCACTACAGTATAGTGTCTTGAACCTCTACATCACTACAGTATAGTGTCTTGAACCTCTACATCACTACAGTATAGTGTCTTGAACCTCTACATCACTACAGTATAGTGTCTTGAACCTCTACATCACTACAGTATAGTGTCTTGAACCTCTACATCACTACAGTATAGTGTCTTGAACCTCTACATCACTACAGTATAGTGTCTTGAACCTCTACATCACTACAGTATAGTGTCTTGAACCTCTACATCACTACAGTATAGTGTCTTGAACCTCTACACTACAGTATAGTGTCTTGAACCTCTTCACTACAGTATAGTGTCTTGAACCTCTACATCACTACAGTATAGTGTCTTGAACCTCTACATCACTACAGTATAGTGTCTCGAACCTCTACATCACTACAGTATAGTGTCTCGAACCTCTACATCACTACAGTATAGTGTCTTGAACCTCTACATCACTACAGTATAGTGTCTTGAACCTCTACATCACTACAGTATAGTGTCTTGAACCTCTACATCACTACAGTATAGTGTCTTGAACCTCTACATCACTACAGTATAGTGTCTTGAACCTCTACATCACTACAGTATAGTGTCTTGAACCTCTACATCACTACAGTATAGTGTCTTGAACCTCTACATCACTACAGTATAGTGTCTTGAACCTCTACATCACTACAGTATAGTGTCTTGAACCTCTACATCACTACAGTATAGTGTCTTGAACCTCTACATCACTACAGTATAGTGTCTTGAACCTCTACATCACTACAGTATAGTGTCTTGAACCTCTACATCACTACAGTTTAGTGTCTTGAACCTCTACATCACTACAGTATAGTGTCTTGAACCTCTTCACTACAGTATAGTGTCTTCAACCTCTTCACTACAGTATAGTGTCTTCAACCTCTTCACTACAGTATAGTGGATTGAACCTTGTCTCCATCACTACAGTATAGTGTCTTGAACCTCTACATCACTACAGTATAGTGTCTTGAACCTCTTCACTACAGTATAGTGTCTTGAACCTCTACATCACTACAGTATAGTGTCTTGAACCTCTTCATCACTACAGTATAGTGTCTTGAACCTCTACATCACTACAGTATAGTGTCTTGAACCTCTACACTACAGTATAGTGTCTTGAACCTCTACATCACTACAGTATAGTGTCTTGAACCTCTACACTACAGTATAGTGTATTGAACCTCTTCACTACAGTATAGTGTCTTGAACCTCTTCACTACAGTATAGTGTCTTGAACCTCTACATCACTACAGTATAGTGTCTTGAACCTCTACATCACTACAGTATAGTGTCTTGAACCTCTACATCACTACAGTATAGTGTCTTGAACCTCTACATCAATACAGTATAGTGTCTTGAACCTCTACACTACAGTATAGTGTCTTGAACCTCTACATCACTACGGTATAGTGTCTTGAACCTCTTCACTACAGTATAGTGTCTTGAACCTCTACATCACTACGGTATAGTGTCTTGAACCTCTTCACTACAGTATAGTGTCTTGAACCTCTTCACTACAGTATAGTGTATTGAACCTCTACATCACTACGGTATAGTGTCTTGAACCTCTACATCACTACGGTATAGTGTCTTGAACCTCTTCACTACGGTATAGTGTCTTGAACCTCTACATCACTACGGTATAGTGTCTTGAACCTCTTCACTACAGTATAGTGTCTTGAACCTCTTCACTACAGTATAGTGTCTTGAACCTCTTCACTACAGTATAGTGTCTTGAACCTCTACATCACTACAGTATAGTGTCTTCAACCTCTTCACTACAGTATAGTGTCTTGAACCTCTACACTACAGTAGTGTTTTGAACCTCTACATCACTACAGTATAGTGTCTTGAACCTCTTCTCTACAGTATAGTGTCTTGAACCTTGTCTTCATCACTACAGTATAGTGTCTTGAACCTCTCCATCACTACAGTGTAGTGTCTTGAACCTCTTCACTACAGTATAGTGTCTTGAACCTCTACATCATTACAGTATAGTGTCTTGAACCTCTACATCACTACAGTATAGTGTCTTGAACCTCTACATCACTACAGTATAGTGTCTTGAACCTCTACATCACTACAGTATAGTGTCTTGAACCTCTACATCACTACAGTATAGTGTCTTGAACCTTGTCTTCATCACTACAGTATAGTGTCTTGAACCTTGTCTTCATCACTACAGTATAGTGGATTGAACCTTGTCTCCATCACTACAGTATAGTGTCTTGAACCTCTACATCACTACAGTATAGTGTCTTGAACCTCTTCACTACAGTATAGTGTCTTGAACCTCTACATCACTACAGTATAGTGTCTTGAACCTCTTCACTCCAGTATAGTGTCTTGAACCTCTACATCACTACAGTATAGTGTCTTGAACCTCTACATCACTACAGTATAGTGTCTTGAACCTCTACATCACTACAGTATAGTGTCTTGAACCTTGTCTTCATCACTACAGTATAGTGGATTGAACCTTGTCTACATCACTACAGTATAGTGTCATGAACCTCTTCATCACTACAGTATAGTGTCTTGAACCTCTACATCACTACAGTATAGTGTCATGAACCTCTTCATCACTACAGTATAGTGTCTTGAACCTCCACATCACTACAGTATAGTGTCTTGAACCTCTTCATCACTACAGTATAGTGTCTTGAACCTCTACATCACTACAGTATAGTGTCTTGAACCTCTACATCACTACAGTATAGTGTCATGAACCTCTTCATCACTACAGTATAGTGTCTTGAACCTCTACATCACTACAGTATAGTGTCATGAACCTCTTCATCACTACAGTATAGTGTCTTGAACCTCCACATCACTACAGTATAGTGTCTTGAACCTCTTCATCACTACAGTATAGTGTCTTGAACCTCTTCACTACAGTATAGTGTCTTGAACCTCCACATCACTACAGTATAGTGTCTTGAACCTCTTCATCACTACAGTATAGTGTCTTGAACCTCTTCACTACAGTATAGTGTCTTGAACCTCCACATCACTACAGTATAGTGTCTTGAACCTCTTCATCACTACAGTATAGTGTCTTGAACCTCTTCACTACAGTATAGTGTCTTGAACCTCTACATCACTACAGTATAGTGTCTTGAACCTCTACATCACTACAGTATAGTGTCTTGAACCTCTCCATCACTACAGTATAGTGTCATGAACCTCTACATCACTACAGTATAGTGTCTTGAACCTCTACATCACTACAGTATAGTGTCTTGAACCTCTTCACTACAGTATAGTGTCTTGAACCTCTTCACTACAGTATAGTGTCTTGAACCTCTTCACTACAGTATAGTGTCTTGAACCTCTTCACTACAGTATAGTGTCTTGAACCTCTTCACTACAGTATAGTGTCTTGAACCTCTACATCACTACAGTATAGTGTCATGAACCTCTACATCACTACAGTATAGTGTCTTGAACCTCTACATCACTACAGTATAGTGTCTTGAACCTCTACATCACTACGGTATAGTGTCTTGAACCTCTACATCACTACAGTATAGTGTCTTGAACCTCTACATCACTACAGTATAGTGTCTTGAACCTCTACATCACTACAGTATAGTGTCATGAACCTCTTCACTACAGTATAGTGTCTTGAACCTCTTCACTACAGTATAGTGTCTTGAACCTCTACATCACTACAGTATAGTGTCTTGAACCTCTTCACTACAGTATAGTGTCTTGAACCTCTTCACTACAGTATAGTGTCTTGAACCTCTACATCACTACAGTATAGTGTCTTGAACCTCTACATCACTACAGTATAGTGTCTTGAACCTCTACATCACTACAGTATAGTGTCTTGAACCTCTTCATCACTACAGTATAGTGTCTTGAACCTCTACATCACTACAGTATAGTGTCTTGAACCTTGTCTTCATCACTACAGTATAGTGTCTTGAACCTTGTCTTCATCACTACAGTATAGTGGATTGAACCTTGTCTCCATCACTACAGTAACCGTCTTCATTCTAACACAGTCTTACGTAACAAGAGTTTCTCACCATATTCTAGTTTCACACCCTGTCCTATCTGTCACATCTCATTGGCTGTTCTCACTTCCCTGTTTAAAAAGGAGATCTGAAATCAGAGCTGTAGCAGCTGCAAGGTGATTGATAAATCTGTATTGAGCGAGAGAGTTGCTGAGAGACACTAGTGTTTAAGTCTCTTACAGACATCAGGGGGTGGGGCATGTTTTGGAGGGGGGGCAGGCGTTGGGGGGGGGCATGTTTTTTTTTTGGGGGGGGGGGGACAGTAGACTCTCTCTCTCTGACATTACGGACAGTAGACTCTCTCTCTGACATTACGGACGGTAGACTCTCTCTGACATTACGGACGGTAGACTCTCTCTGACATTACAGACGGTAGACTCTCTCTCTCTCTGACATTACGGACAGTAGACTCTCTCTCTCTGACATTACGGACAGTAGACTCTCTCTCTCTGACATTACGGACAGTAGACTCTCTCTCTCTGACATTATGGACAGTAGACTCTCTCTCTGACATTACGGACAGTAGACTCTCTCTCTCTGACATTACGGACAGTAGACTCTCTCTGACATTACGGACGGTAGACTCTCTCTCTCTCTGACATTACGGACGGTAGACTCTCTCTCTGACATTACGGACGGTAGACTCTCTCTGACATTACGGACAGTAGACTCTCTCTGACATTACGAACAGTAGACTCTCTCTGACATTACGGACGGTAGACTCTCTCTGACTTCACGGACAGTAGACTCTCTCTCTGACATTACGGACAGTAGACTCTCTCTCTGACATCACAGACAGTAGACTCCCTCTGACATCACGGACGGTAGACTCTCTCTCGGACATTACGGACGGTAGACTCTCTCTGACATTACGGACAGTAGACTCTCTCTCTGACATTACGGACGGTAGACTCTCTCTCTGACATTACGGACGGTAGACTCTCTCTGACATCACGGACGGTAGACTCTCTCTCTGACATCAAGGACAGTAGACTCTCTCTCTGACATCACGGACAGTAGACTCCCTCTGACATCACGGACAGTAGACTCTCTCTCGGACATTACGGACGGTAGACTCTTTCTCTGACATTACGGACAGTAGACTCTCTCTGACATTACGGACAGTAGACTCTCTCGGATATTACGGACGGTAGACTCTCTCTCGGACATTACGGACGGTAGACTCTCTCTCGGATATTACGGACGGTAGACTCTCTCTCGGACATTACGGACGGTAGACTCTCTCTCGGACATTACGGACGGTAGACTCTCTCTCGGACATTACGGACGGTAGACTCTCTCTCGGACATTACGGACGGTAGACTCTCTCTCTGACATTACGGACAGTAGACTCTCTCTCTCTGACATTACGGACAGTAGACTCTCTCTCTCTGACATTACGGACGGTAGACTCTCTCTCTGACATTACGGACAGTAGACTCTCTCTCTCTGACATTACGGACAGTAGACTCTCTCTCTCTGACATTACGGACAGTAGACTCTCTCTCTCTGACATTACGGCCAGTAGACTCTCTCTCTGACATTACGGACAGTAGACTCTCTCTCTGACATTACGGACAGTAGACTCTCTCTCTGACATTACGGACATAAGACTCTCTCTCTGACACTACGGACAGTAGACTCTCTCTCTGACATTACGGACAGTAGACTCTCTCTCTCTGACATTACGGACAGTAGAATCTCTCTCTCTGACATTACGGACAGTAGACTCTCTCTCTCTGACATTACGGACAGTAGAATCTCTCTCTCTGACATTACGGACAGTAGACTCTCTCTCTGACATTACGGACAGTAGACTCTCTCTGAAATTACGGACAGTAGACTCTCTCTCTCTGACATTACGGACAGTAGACTCTCTCTCTGACATTACGGACAGTAGACTCTCTCTGAAATTACGGACAGTAGACTCTCTCTCTCTGACATTACGGACAGTAGACTCTCTCTCTGACATTACGGACAGTAGACTCTCTGACATTACGGACAGTAGACTCTCTGACATTACGGACAGTAGACTCTCTGACATTACGGACAGTAGACTCTCTGACATTACGGACAGTAGACTCTCTGACATTACGGACAGTAGACTCTCTGACATTACGGACAGTAGACTCTCTGACATTACGGACAGTAGACTCTC
This sequence comes from Oncorhynchus mykiss, assembly GCF_057628025.1. NCBI lineage: Eukaryota > Metazoa > Chordata > Actinopteri > Salmoniformes > Salmonidae > Oncorhynchus > Oncorhynchus mykiss. Next base: position 48,973,236 of record NC_143047.1, read on the forward strand.
TGACATTACGGACAGTAGACTCTCTGACATTACGGACAGTAGACTCTCTGACATTACGGACAGTAGACTCTCTGACATTACGGACAGTAGACTCTCTGACATTACGGACAGTAGACTCTCTGACATTACGGACAGTAGACTCTCTGACATTACGGACAGTAGACTCTCTGACATTACGGACAGTAGACTCTCTGACATTACGGACAGTAGACTCTCTGACATTACGGACAGTAGACTCTCTGACATTACGGACAGTAGACTCTCTGACATTACGGACAGTAGACTCTCTGACATTACGGACAGTAGACTCTCTGACATTACGGACAGTAGACTCTCTGACATTATGGACAGTAGACTCTCTGACATTACGGACAGTAGACTCTCTGACATTACGGACAGTAGACTCTCTGACATTACGGACAGTAGACTCTCTCTCTCTGACATTACACTCTCTCTCTCTGACATTACGGACAGTAGACTCTCTCTCTCTGACATTACGGACAGTAGACTCTCTCTGACATTACGGACAGTAGACTCTCTCTCTGACATTACGGACAGTAGACTCTCTCTCTGACATTACGGACAGTAGACTCTCTCTCTGACATTACGGACAGTAGACTCTCTCTGACATCACGGACAGTAGACTCTCTCTCTGACATTACGGACAGTAGACTCTCTCTGTAGACTCTCTCTCTCTGACATTACGGACAATAGACTCTCTGTGTGTCTGTGTGTGTGTGTGTGTGTGTGTGTGTGTGTACACTGCGGTCAGGTCTCTACTGTATGTAATACCCACCAGACTGCCACTGAGAGTGTAGAGCCACTGAACAGTGTCATTGTGGTCGATCACACCGTTCATCCCATCTACAAACAGCATGATCTGACTGAGGGCTGCAACACAAAGATCAGATTAGGAGCTTCAACACAAAGACACTAAAGCCCTGACGTTCAGTGTCACGATACTGAAGCCCTGACGTTCAGTGTCACGATACTGAAGCCCTGACGTTCAGTGTCCTCAGTATCACGATACTATAGCCTTAACGTTCAGTATCACGATACTAAAGCCCTGACGCTCAGTATCACGATACTAAAGCCCTGACGTTCAGCGTCCTCAGTATCACGATACTAAAGCCCTGACGTTCAGTCTCCTCAGTATCTTTGTTCTGATCGGTAACAGTAATAATTGTATAAGTATCACGATACTAAAGCCCTGGCGTTCAGTATCCTCAGTATCATGATACTAAAGCCCTAACGTTCAGTATCCTCAGTATCACGATACTAAAGCCCTAACGTTCAGTATCATGATACTAAAGCCCTAACGTTCAGTATCCTCAGTATCATGATATTAAAGCCCTGACGTTCAGTATCACGATACTAAAGCCCTAACGTTCAGTATCCTCAGTATCTTTGTTCTGATCGGTAACAGTAATAATTGTAGAAGTATCACGATACTAAAGCCCTGACGTTCAGTATCACGATGCTAAAGCCCTAAAGTTCAGCGTCCTTAGTATCACGATACTAAAGCCCTAACGTTCAGCGTCCTCAGTATCACGATACTAAAGCCCTAACGTTCAGTATCACAATACTAACACCCTGACGTTCAGCGTCCTCAGTATCACGATACTAAAGCCCTAACGTTCAGTATCACGATACTAACACCCTGACGTTCAGCGTCCTCAGTATCACGATACTAAAGCCCTGACGTTCAGTATCACGATACTAAAGCCCTGACGTTCAGGGTCCTCAGTGTCACGATACTAAAGCCCTGACGTTCAGTGTCCTCAGTATCACGATACTAAAGCCCTGACGTTCAGTGTCCTCAGTATCACGATACTATAGCCTTAACGTTCAGTATCACGATACTAAAGCCCTGACGTTCAGCGTCCTCAGTATCACGATACTAAAGCCCTGACGTTCAGTCTCCTCAGTATCTTTGTTCTGATCGGTAACAGTAATAATTGTATAAGTATCACGATACTAAAGCCCTGGCGTTCAGTATCCTCAGTATCATGATACTAAAGCCCTAACGTTCAGTATCCTCAGTATCACGATACTAAAGCCCTAACGTTCAGTATCATGATACTAAAGCCCTAACGTTCAGTATCCTCAGTATCATGATATTAAAGCCCTGACGTTCAGTATCACGATACTAAAGCCCTAACGTTCAGTATCCTCAGTATCTTTGTTCTGATCGGTAACAGTAATAATTGTAGAAGTATCACGATACTAAAGCCCTGACGTTCAGTATCACGACGCTAAAGCCCTAAAGTTCAGCGTCCTTAGTATCACGATACTAAAGCCCTAACGTTCAGCGTCCTCAGTATCACGATACTAAAGCCCTAACGTTCAGTATCACGATACTAACACCCTGACGTTCAGCGTCCTCAGTATCACGATACTAAAGCCCTAACGTTCAGTATCACGATACTAACACCCTGACGTTCAGCGTCCTCAGTATCACGATACTAAAGCCCTGACGTTCAGTATCACGATACTAAAGCCCTGACGTTCAGGGTCCTCAGTGTCACGATACTAAAGCCCTGACGTTCAGTGTCCTCAGTATCACGATACTAAAGCCCTGACGTTCAGTGTCCTCAGTATCACGATACTATAGCCTTAACGTTCAGTATCACGATACTAAAGCCCTGACGTTCAGTATCACGATACTGAAGCCCTAACGTTCAGTGTCCTCAGTATCACGATACTAAAGCCCTGACGTTCAGTATCACGATACTAAAGCCCTGACGTTCAGTATCACGATACTAAAGCCCTGACATTCAGTATCCTCAGTATCACGATACTAAAGCCCTAACGTTCAGTGTCCTCAGTATCACGATACTAAAGCCCTGACGTTCAGTGTCCTCAGTATCACGATACTAAAGCCCTGACGTTCAGTATCACGATACTAAAGCCCTGACGTTCAGTATCACGATACTAAAGCCCTGACGTTCAGTGTCCTCAGTATCACGATACTAAAGCCCTAACGTTCAGTATCACGATACTAAAGCCCTGACGTTCAGTATCCTCGGTATCTTTGTTCTGATCGGTAACAGTCATAATTATAGAAGTATCACGATACTAAAGCCCTGACGTTCAGCATCCTCAATATCACGATACTAAAGCCCTGACATTCAGTATCACGATACTAAAGCCCTGACATTCAGTATCCTCAGTATCACGATACTAAAGCCCTAACGTTCAGTATCCTCAGTATCACGATACTAAAGCCCTGACGTTCAGTATCCTCAGTATCTTTGTTCTGATTGGTAACACTAATAATTGTAAAAGTATCGAGGTATTTATTTACTGTGTAACATTCATTGCAAACTTGTTCTGAAATATGTACATATGAGAAAACTATTAAAGTGATATATAAGGTAGGTGAGTCTGTTAGATGAGTGGGGCAGGCAGGTAGTCTAGTGGTTAGAGCATTGGACTAGTAACCAGCAGGTAGTCTAGTGGTTAGAGTGTTGGACTAGTAACCAAAAGGTTGCTGGATCGAATCCCTGAGCTGACAAGGTAAAAATCTGTCGTTCTTGCCTAGTTAAAAGATTAAATTAAAATTATTGTTGAGATCGTACTCACCTCGGAGAATGTAGTTCTGATAGTTGTGGTCGGCCTCCGCTCCAACCTTGATGAAACACGTCAAGCCTTCTGAATTCACAAACTCTGGCACCAGGTCTTTATCGTCCTACAACACACCACAACCACACAGCAGATTGTTAACAGAGAGGATACCATGTCATAGAACGCCTGCATAGACACAGTTTAGACCCCAAACAGACAGTTAATGTTCCCCGCACACTAGAGTAGTGTGTTGCAACCGAGGACAGATGATTCTTTACGTGCTACGTGCTTCAGTACTCAGCGGCCCCGCTTGTGTGGCCTAACACTTCGTGGCTGAGCTGCTTCTAGATGTTTCCACTTCACAATAACAGCACTTACAGTTGACCCGGGGCAGCTCTAGCAGGGCAGAAATTTGTCGAACTGACTTGTTGGAAAGGTGACATCCTGTGACGGTGCCACGTTGAAAGTCACTGAGCTCTTCAGTACGGCCCATTCTACTGCCAATGTTTGTCTATGGAGATTGCCTGGCTGTGTGCTCGATTTTATACACCTGTCAGCAACGGGTTTGGCTGTATCAGCCGAATCCACTAAATTAAAGGGGTGTCCACATACTTTTGTATATAGTGTATTTTGTATTTTATATATACACAAAAGTATCTCAAAAACATTGTCATGTAGTTAATCAAAACTCTATCCAGAATGTAAATGACAAACCTAAAAAGTAACTTCTGTTGCCATTGGCAACTATGTAAAAACAGCCTCCATAAAGCCAACAGATTAAAATATTGCATCCTGCAGGTAGAAAATATCATGATAAAAATAAAACACACACATGGCCTTTCTGCAACGAACCAGCAACATTGTATCAACTATTAACTAAAAATGACTCCAGCCTGAAGGTCTCACCAGCAACATTGTATCAACTATTAACTAAAAATGACTCCAGCCTGAAGGTCTCACCAGCAACATTGTATCAACTATTAACTAAAAATGACTCCAGCCTGAAGGTCTCACCAGCAACATTGTATCAACTATTAACTAAAAATGACTCCAGCCTGAAGGTCTCACCAGCAACATTGTATCAACTATGAACTAAAAATGACTCCAGCCTGAAGGTCTCACCAGCAACATTGTATCAACTATTAACTAAAAATGACTCCAGCCTGAAGGTCTCACCAGCAACATTGTATCAACTATTAACTAAAAATGACTCCAGCCTGAAGGTCTCACCAGCAACATTGTATCAACTATTAACTAAAAATGACTCCAGCCTGAAGGTCTCACCAGCAACATTGTATCAACTATGAACTAAAAATGACTCCAGCCTGAAGGTCTCACCAGCAACATTGTATCAACTATTAACTAAAAATGACTCCAGCCTGAAGGTCTCACCAGCAACATTGTATCAACTATGAACTAAAAATGACTCCAGCCTGAAGGTCTCACCAACAACATTGTATCAACTATTAACTAAAAATGACTCCAGCCTGAAGGTCTCACCAGCAACATTGTATCAACTATGAACTAAAAATGACTCCAGCCTGAAGGTCTCACCAACAACATTGTATCAACTATTAACTAAAAATGACTCCAGCCTGAAGGTCTCACCAACAACATTGTATCAACTATTAACTAAAAATGACTTCAGCTGGAAGGTCTCACCAGTAAACTAGCAACATTGTATCAACTATTAACTAAAAATGACTCCAACCTGAAGGTCTCACCAGCAACATTGTATCAACTATTAACTAAAAATGACTCCAGCCTGAAGGTCTCACCAGCAACATTGTATCAACTATTAACTAAAAATGGCTCCAACCTGAAGGTCTCACCAACAAACTAGCAACATTGTATCAACTATTAACTAAAAATGACTCCAGCCTGAAGGTCTAACCAGCAACATTGTATCAACTATTAACTAAAAATGGCTCCAGCCTGAAGGTCTCACCAGCAACATTGTATCAACTATTAACTAAAAATGACTCCAGCCTGAAGGTCTCACCAGCAACATTGTATCAACTATTAACTAAAAATGACTCCAGCCTGAAGGTCTCACCAGCAACATTGTATCAACTATTAACTAAAAATGGCTCCAGCCTGAAGGTCTCACCAGCAACATTGTATCAACTATTAACTAAAAATGGCTCCAACCTGAAGGTCTCACCAGCAACATTGTATCAACTATTAACTAAAAATGACTCCAGCCTGAAGGTCTCACCAGCAACATTGTATCAACTATTAACTAAAAATGGCTCCAGCCTGAAGGTCTAACCAGCAACATTGTATCAACTATTAACTAAAAATGGCTCCAGCCTGAAGGTCTAACCAGCAACATTGTATCAACTATTAACTAAAAATGACTCCAACCTGAAGGTCTAACCAGCAACATTGTATCAACTATTAACTAAAAATGGCTCCAGCCTGAAGGTCTCACCAGCAACATTGTATCAACTATTAACTAAAAATGACTCCAGCCTGAAGGTCTCACCAGCAACATTGTATCAACTATTAACTAAAAATGACTCCAGCCTGAAGGTCTCACCAGCAACATTGTATCAACTATTAACTAAAAATGACTCCAGCCTGAAGGTCTCACCAGCAACATTGTATCAACTATTAACTAAAAATGGCTCCAACCTGAAGGTCTCACCAACAAACTAGCAACATTGTATCAACTATTAACTAAAAATGACTCCAGCCTGAAGGTCTAACCAGCAACATTGTATCAACTATTAACTAAAAATGGCTCCAGCCTGAAGGTCTCACCAGCAACATTGTATCAACTATTAACTAAAAATGACTCCAGCCTGAAGGTCTCACCAGCAACATTGTATCAACTATTAACTAAAAATGACTCCAGCCTGAAGGTCTCACCAGCAACATTGTATCAACTATTAACTAAAAATGGCTCCAGCCTGAAGGTCTCACCAGCAACATTGTATCAACTATTAACTAAAAATGGCTCCAACCTGAAGGTCTCACCAGCAACATTGTATCAACTATTAACTAAAAATGACTCCAGCCTGAAGGTCTCACCAGCAACATTGTATCAACTATTAACTAAAAATGGCTCCAGCCTGAAGGTCTAACCAGCAACATTGTATCAACTATTAACTAAAAATGGCTCCAGCCTGAAGGTCTAACCAGCAACATTGTATCAACTATTAACTAAAAATGACTCCAACCTGAAGGTCTAACCAGCAACATTGTATCAACTATTAACTAAAAATGGCTCCAGCCTGAAGGTCTCACCAGCAACATTGTATCAACTATTAACTAAAAATGACTCCAGCCTGAAGGTCTCACCAGCAACATTGTATCAACTATTAACTAAAAATGACTCCAGCCTGAAGGTCTCACCAGCAACATTGTATCAACTATTAACTAAAAATGGCTCCAGCCTGAAGGTCTCACCAGCAACATTGTATCAACTATTAACTAAAAATGGCTCCAACCTGAAGGTCTCACCAGCAACATTGTATCAACTATTAACTAAAAATGGCTCCAGCCTGAAGGTCTCACCAACAACATTGTATCAACTATTAACTAAAAATGACTCCAGCCTGAAGGTCTCACCAACAACATTGTATCAACTATTAACTAAAAATGACTCTAGCCTGAAGGTCTCACCAACAAACTAGCAACATTGTATCAACTATTAACTAAAAATGACTCCAACCTGAAGGTCTCACCAGCAACATTGTATCAACTATTAACTAAAAATGGCTCCAACCTGAAGGTCTCACCAACAAACTAGCAACATTGTATCAACTATTAACTAAAAATGACTCCAGCCTGAAGGTCTAACCAGCAACATTGTATCAACTATTAACTAAAAATGACTCCAACCTGAAGGTCTAACCAGCAACATTGTATCAACTATTAACTAAAAATGACTCCAGCCTGAAGGTCTCACCAGCAACATTGTATCAACTATTAACTAAAAATGGCTCCAGCCTGAAGGTCTCACCAGCAACATTGTATCAACTATTAACTAAAAATGACTCCAGCCTGAAGGTCTCACCAGCAACATTGTATCAACTATTAACTAAAAATGACTCTAGCCTGAAGGTCTCACCAGCAACATTGTATCAACTATTAACTAAAAATGGCTCCAGCCTGAAGGTCTCACCAGCAACATTGTATCAACTATTAACTAAAAATGGCTCCAGCCTGAAGGTCTCACCAACAAACTAGCAACATTGTATCAACTATTAACTAAAAATGACTCCAGCCTGAAGGTCTCACTAGTAAACTTGCAACATTGTATCACCTATCCTGGTCCCTCAGAGTGTCCCTGCCCAGTGAGCTCGGGACAGACACAGCTGGAGACCATTTGATCAAGGTGATAAGAAGTGGTGCTTGACCTTTGGCAGGAGCTCACCGGAGCCGAGTACCGGCACCTCAAAACATGTTCTACAGCTGGAGCTCCTGTTCCCTCTGATATAGAATATTAGCTCAAAAACTATTTCCTGTCCCTAAATATAAAACCGGTACCAGCACCCAGAAATGAGTACCGGGTAACCTGTTTCAGTCCAAGTCAAGCACTGATAAGAAGTAGTCAGGTAGGGGTCCCTGTTTGAGGACGTTTCCACTGGATCAGAGCAGGACACGTTTCCCTGTTTCACGCTGCTGAGTGGTTCTGGAAAAGGGAGAGACTGCTGGGAAGGATTTTCAACGTACACGAGGAACTAGTGTCATTCTCAACGGATGTAAAACAAACAAACTGTTAGCTTCTCCACACAACCCTATTGGGGACACGGCCTGTACATTTACGTCACCTTGAATTATCAAGCCTTCATCTCTCAAATGATTACAATGAAGTCTCTGGCATGACTGGTATGTGCTCTCTCTCTCTCTCTCTCCCTCTCCCAGTCTCCCCCCTCGCTCTCTCCCTCTCCCAGTCTCCCCCCTCGCTCTCTCCCTCTCCCAGTCTCCCCATCTCCCCCCTCTCTCCGTCTCCCCCATCTCCCCCCTCTCTCTCAGTCTCCCCCGCTCTCTCCCAGTCTCCCCCTCTCTCTCTCTCCCCAAGTCTCCCCCACTCTCTCCCAGTCTCCCCCTCTCTCCCCAAGTCTCCCCCTCTCTCTCTCTCCCCAAGTCTCCCCCTCTCTCCCCAAGTCTCCCCCTCTCTCTCTCCCCCCTCTCTACCGCCCGTCTCCCCCCGTCTCCCCCCTCTCTCTCCGTCCCCCCCCCCATCTCTATTCTTCCAGGTTTCTCTGTTCCAGTCCTATCAGACACAGAGTAGAGCTGTTTCCACTGGCCATGTTGGCACCAGCTCACAGAGAGAGGAAGAGGAGGGAGGATGGTCGATGTGATATGGAGAGAATCAGCAAGTCTAATAAACGGTGGGTGGGACTCAGTAACGTCTAGTATACTGGTCCTAACCAGAGATAATATACTGGTCCTAACCAGAGATAATATACTGGTCTCTACCAGAGATAATATACTGGTCCTAACCAGAGATAATATACTGGTCTCTACCAGAGATAATATACTGGTCCTAACCAGAGATAATATACTGGTCCTAACCAGAGATAATATACTGGTCCTAACCAGAGATAATATACTGGTCCTAACCAGAGATAATATACTGGTCTCTACCATAGATAATATACTGGTCCTAACCAGAGATAATATACTGGTCTCTACCAGAGATAATATACTGGTCTCTACCAGAGATAATATACTGGTCCTAACCAGAGATAATATACTGGTCCTAACCAGAGATAATATACTGGTCCTAACCAGAGATAATATACTGGTCCTAACCAGAGATAATATACTGGTCCTAACCAGAGATAATATACTGGTCCTAACCAGAGATAATACACTGGTCTCTACCATAGATAATATACTGGTCCTAACCAGAGATAATACACTGGTCCTAACCAGAGATAATACACTGGTCTCTACCATAGATAATATACTGGTCTCTACCATAGATAATATACTGGTCCTAACCAGAGATAATATACTGGTCCTAACCAGAGATAATATACTGGTCCTAACCATAGATAATATACTGGTCCTAACCAGAGATAATACACTGGTCTCTACCAGAGATAATATACTGGTCCTAACCAGAGATAATATACTGGTCTCTGCCATAGATAATACACTGGTCTCTACCATAGATAATATACTGGTCCTAACCAGAGATAATATACTGGTCTCTGCCATAGATAATATACTGGTCTCTATCAGAGATAATATACTGGTCCTAACCAGAGATAATATACTGGTCCTAACCAGAGATAATATACTGGTCCTAACCAGAGATAATATACTGGTCCTAACCATAGATAATATACTGGTCCTAACCAGAGATAATACACTGGTCTCTACCATAGATAATACACTGGTCTCTACCATAGATAATATACTGGTCCTAACCAGAGATAATATACTGGTCTCTGCCATAGATAATATACTGGTCTCTATCAGAGATAATATACTGGTCCTAACCAGAGATAATACACTGGTCTCTACCATAGATAATATACTGGTCCTAACCAGAGATAATACACTGGTCTCTACCATAGATAATATACTGGTCCTAATCATAGATAATATACTGGTCCTAACCAGAGATAATATACTGGTCCTAACCATAGATAATATACTGGTCTCTGCCATAGATAATATACTGGTCTCTATCAGAGATAATATACTGGTCCTAACCAGAGATAATACACTGGTCTCTACCATAGATAATATACTGGTCCTAACCATAGATAATATACTGGTCTCTATCAGAGATAATATACTGGTCCTAACCAGAGATAATATACTGGTCCTAACCAGAGATAATATACTGGTCCTAACCAGAGATAATACACTGGTCCTAACCAGAGATAATACACTGGTCCTAACCAAAGATAATACACTGGTCCTAACCAGAGATAATATACTGGTCCTAACCAGAGATAATACACTGGTCCTAACCAGAGATAATTAACTGGTCTTTACCTCGAAGAGCTGCTTGAGGGAGAACAGGGACCTCCGGAGCTCAGGTCCATGAGAGTTGTACAGCTTCTCTGAAAGAGATCAAAGTGATGAGGTTAACAATAACATCCCACACGACCGGGGAGACATCCCACACGACCGGGGAGACGACCGGGGAGACGTCCCCACACGACCGGGGAGACGACTGGGGAGACGTCCCCACACGACCGGGGAGACGACCGGGGAGACGTCCCCACACGACCGGGGAGACTGTAGTGTTTAGTAAAGGGGTCACCCCCCCCTTAGAGCAGTGGGGTTGTTTAGATAGGTCTACTGTAGTTTTTAGTAAAGGGGTTACCCCCCACCCCCCTTAGAGCAGGGGGTTGTTTAGATAGGTCTACTGTAGTGTTTAGTAAAGGGGTTAACCCCCCCCCCCCTTAGAGCAGGGGGGTTGTTTAGATAGGTCTACTGTAGTGTTTAGTAAAGAGGTTAACCCCCCCCCCCCCCCCCCTTAGAACAGGGGGGTTGTTTAGATAGGTCTACTGTAGTGTTTAGTAAAGAGGTTAACCCCCCCCCTTAGAACAGGGGGGTTGTTTAGATAGGTCTACTGTAGTGTTTAGTAAAGAGGTTAACCCCCCCCCCCTTAGAGCAGGGGGGGTTGTGTAGATAGGTCTACTGTAGTGTTTAGTAAAGGGGTTACCCCCCTTAGAGCAGGGGGGTTGTTTAGATAGGTCTACTGTAGTGTTTAGTAAAGGGGTCACCCCCCCTTAGAGCAGTGGGGTTGTTTAGATAGGTCTACTGTAGTTTTTAGTAAAGGGGTTACCCCCCACCCCCCTTAGAGCAGGGGGTTGTTTAGATAGGTCTACTGTAGTGTTTAGTAAAGGGGTTAACCCCCCCCCCCCTTAGAGCAGGGGGGTTGTTTAGATAGGTCTACTGTAGTGTTTAGTAAAGAGGTTAACCCCCCCCCCCCCCCCTTAGAACAGGGGGGTTGTTTAGATAGGTCTACTGTAGTGTTTAGTAAAGAGGTTACCCCCCCCCCCCCCCCCTTAGAACAGGGGGGTTGTTTAGATAGGTCTACTGTAGTGTTTAGTAAAGGGTTTGGGACCTAAAAAGGCAGAACTGATCATAAATCAGCACTACTCTGAAACCTTGAGACGTGGAGCCTCAAGACTGTAAAGCCCAGATTCAGACTCTGCAGTAGATCAAGTTCAGACCGACAGATAGACACAGAGAGACAGAGCATATCTCCTTTCAGAGAGACAAACCAGCCATCTAAACAACTGTCAGAAGATTATGAGCCGTGGCTGTGGTTACACACCGCAGGGGATCCGTGTGTGTGTGTGTGTGTGTGTGTTTGTATTGCAAATATTGTGACACACACACACGTCAACGGTCAGATGTGGTCATAGCAGTAAACCATGCCTGGCGTACTACAACCATTCACTGCTGTCACCATGGATACCAACAACCCCTATACAACAACACTGAACAACACAGATCAGGCAGTTTCTAGTGGCCTATCAGTGTTCAGGAATGTGATTTACACAGATCAGACAGTTTCTAGTGGTCTATCAGTGTTCAGGAATGTGATTTACACAGATCAGGCAGTTTCTAGTGGCCTATCAGTGATCAGGAATGTGATTTACACAGATCAGACAGTATCTAGTGGCCTATCAGTGTTCAGGAATGTGATTTACACAGATCAGACAGTATCTAGTGGCCTATCAGTGTTCAGGAATGTGATTTACACAGATCAGACAGTATCTAGTGGCCTATCAGTGTTCAGGAATGTGATTTACACAGATCAGGCAGTATCTAGTGGCCTATCAGTGTTCAGGAATGTGATTTACACAGATCAGACAGTATCTAGTGGCCTATCAGTGATCAGGAATGTGATTTACACAGATCAGACAGTATCTAGTGGCCTATCAGTGATCAGGAATGTGATTTACACAGATCAGACAGTATCTAGTGGCCTATCAGTGTTCAGGAATGTGATTTACACAGATCAGGCAGTATCTAGTGGCCTATCAGTGTTCAGGAATGTGATTTACACAGATCAGGCAGTATCTAGTGGCCTATCAGTGTTCAGGAATGTGATTTACAAAGATCAGACAGTATCTAGTGGCCTATCAGTGTTCAGGAATGTGATTTACACAGATCAGACAGTATCTAGTGGCCTATCAGTGTTCAGGAATGTGATTTACACAGATCAGACAGTATCTAGTGGCCTATCAGTGTTCAGGAATGTGATTTACACAGATCAGACAGTATCTAGTGGCCTATCAGTGTTCAGGAATGTGATTTACACAGATCAGGCAGTATCTAGTGGCCTATCAGTGTTCAGGAATGTGATTTACACAGATCAGGCAGTATCTAGTGGCCTATCAGTGTTCAGGAATGTGATTTACACAGATCAGGCAGTATCTAGTGGCCTATCAGTGTTCAGGAATGTGATTTACACAGATCAGGCAGTATCTAGTGGCCTATCAGTGTTCAGGAATGTGATTTACACAGATCAGACAGTATCTAGTGGCCTATCTGTGTTCAGGAATGTGATTTACACAGATCAGGCAGTATCTAGTGGCCTATCAGTGTTCAGGAATGTGATTTACACAGATCAGGCAGTATCTAGTGGCCTATCTGTGTTCAGGAATGTGATTTACACAGATCAGGCAGTTTCTAGTGGCCTATCAGTGTTCAGGAATGTGATTTACACAGATCAGGCAGTTTCTAGTGGCCTATCAGTGTTCAGGAATGTGATTTACACAGATCAGACAGTATCTAGTGGCCTATCAGTGTTCAGGAATGTGATTTACACAGATCAGGCAGTTTCTAGTGGCCTATCAGTGTTCAGGAATGTGATTTACACAGATCAGACAGTTTCTAGTGGCCTATCAGTGTTCAGGAATGTGATTTACACAGATCAGGCAGTATCTAGTGGCCTATCTGTGTTCAGGAATGTGATTTACACAGATCAGACAGTATTTAGTGGCCTATCTGTGTTCAGGAATGTGATTTACACAGATCAGGCAGTATCTAGTGGCCTATCAGTGTTCAGGAATGTGATTTACACAGATCAGGCAGTATCTAGTGGCCTATCAGTGTTCAGGAATGTGATTTACACAGATCAGACAGTATCTAGTGGCCTATCTGTGTTCAGGAATGTGATTTACACAGATCAGGCAGTATCTAGTGGCCTATCAGTGTTCAGGAATGTGATTTACACAGATCAGGCAGTATCTATTGGCCTATCAGTGTTCAGGAATGTGATTTACACAGATCAGGCAGTATCTAGTGGCCTATCAGTGTTCAGGAATGTGATTTACACAGATCAGGCAGTTTCTAGTGGCCTATCAGTGTTCAGGAATGTGATTTACACAGATCAGACAGTTTCTAGTGGTCTATCAGTGTTCAGGAATGTGATTTACACAGATCAGGCAGTATCTAGTGGCCTATCTGTGTTCAGGAATGTGATTTACACAGATCAGACAGTATTTAGTGGCCTATCTGTGTTCAGGAATGTGATTTACACAGATCAGGCAGTATCTAGTGGCCTATCTGTGTTCAGGAATGTGATTTACACAGATCAGGCAGTATCTAGTGGCCGATCTGTGTTCAGGAATGTGATTTACACAGATCAGGCAGTATCTAGTGGCCTATCAGTGTTCAGGAATGTGATTTACACAGATCAGACAGTATCTAGTGGCCTATCAGTGTTCAGGAATGTGATTTACACAGATCAGACAGTATCTAGTGGCCTATCAGTGTTCAGGAATGTGATTTACACAGATCAGGCAGTATCTAGTGGCCTATCAGTGTTCAGGAATGTGATTTACATCCTCCCTATGACCCGTATCAATACATTATGATAACATCCTCCCTACAACCCGTATCAATACCTTATAATAACATCCTCCCTACGACCCGTATCAATACTGTATGGTAACATCCTCCCTACGACCCGTATCAATACTTTATGATAACATCCCCCCTACGACCCGTATCAATAAATCATGGTAACATCCTCCCTACGACCCGTATCAATACTTTATAACATCCTACGACCCGTATCAATACTTTATAACATCCTCCCTACGACCCATATCAGTACTATATGATAACATCCTCCCTACGACCCATATCAATACTATATGATAACATCCTCCCTACGACCCGTATCAATACTGTATGATAACATCCTCCCTACGACCCGTATCAATACATTATGATAACATCCCCCCTACGACCCGTATCAATACCGTATGGTAACATCCTCCCTACGACCCGTATCAATACCGTATGGTAACATCCTCCCTACGACCCGTATCAATACCGTATGGTAACATCCTCCCTACGACCCGTATCAATACCGTATGGTAACATCCTCCCTACGACCCGTATCAGTACTATATGGTAACATCCTCCCTACGACCCGTATCAATACCGTATGGTAACATCCTCCCTACGACCCGTATCAATACTATATGGTAACATCCTCCCTACGACCCGTATCAATACTATATGGTAACATCCTCCCTACGACCCGTATCAATACTATATGGTAACATCCTCCCTACGACCCATATCAATACTGTATGATAACATCCTCCCTACGACCCATATCAATACTGTATGGTAACATCCTCCCTACGACCCGTATCTAAAACATGAGGATGCAGCCTCCATATCATCAGTAGATCCTTTAACAGAGACTCCTTGCTTGGCTTCTGAAAGAGAGTCACGTCCCCAGACACCAAACAACACAATCAGCATCCATTTAACTCAGGACGATGACCGGTGGGGTTTTCCAGAACGGAACATGGACATTTCCTGTTTCTTCCTCTAAGGGGGTCAGAGTTCTGTTGTCAGGCAGAGTAGAGGACTGACGTGGGAAACAGAGTTCTGTTGTCCTGCTTCTCTCTGTTGTCAGGCAGAGGTAGACACCTCATTTGGCCTCCTTTCCTTCCAGTTCTCTGCTGCCAGTGACTGGAACGAATTGCAAAGATCGCTGAAGTTGGAGACTTATTTCCCTCACCAATTTTAAACATCAACTATCTGAGCAGCTAACCCGATCACTGCAGCTGTACATAGTCTATCCCTCATGTGAGTGCACACCATCTATTGGCACAATGGACAGTTTTCAACATCTCGTCCCGTGTTTTATGATTCTGATAGTCCATCTGTAAATAGCCCACCCAATCTACCCACCTCATCCCCATACTGTTTTTATTTACTTTTCTGCTCTTTTGCACACCAGTATCTCTACTTGCACATCATCATCTGCTCATCTATCAGTCCAGTGTTAATCTGTTAAATTGTAATTATTCGCTCCTATGGCCTATTTATTGCCCACCTCCTCATGCCTTTTGCACACACTGTATATAGACTGTCTTTTCTCTACTGTGTCATTGACTTGTTTGTGTTATTGCCTTGTTTATTGTTTGCTCCATGCGTAACTCTGTGTTGTTGTTTGTGTCGAACTGCTTTGCTTCATCTTGGTCAGGGTCGCAGTTGTAAATGAGAACGTGTTCTCAACTTGCCTACCTGGTTAAATAAAGGTGTTCTCAACTAGCCTACCTGGTTAAATAAAGGTGTTCTCAACTAGCCTACCTGGTTAAATAAACGTGTTCTCAACTAGTCTACCTGGTTAAATAAAAGTGTTCTCAACTGGCCTACCTGGTTAAATAAAGGTGTTCTCAACTGGCCTACCTGGTTAAATAAAGGTGTTCTCAACTAGCCTACCTGGTTAAATAAAGGTGTTCTCAACTAGCCTACCTGGTTAAATAAAGGTGTTCTCAACTGGCCTACCTGGTTAAATAAAGGTGTTCTCAACTAGCCTACCTGGTTAAATAAACGTGTTCTCAACTAGTCTACCTGGTTAAATAAAAGTGTTCTCAACTGGCCTACCTGGTTAAATAAAGGTGTTCTCAACTGGCCTACCTGGTTAAATAAAGGTGTTCTCAACTAGCCTACCTGGTTAAATAAACGTGTTCTCAACTAGTCTACCTGGTTAAATAAAAGTGTTCTCAACTGGCCTACCTGGTTAAATAAAGGTGTTCTCAACTAGCCTACCTGGTTAAATAAAGGTGTTCTCAACTAGCCTACCTGGTTAAATAAACGTGTTCTCAACTAGCCTACCTGGTTAAATAAAGGTGATCTCAACTAGCCTAACCTGGTTAAATAAAGGTGTTCTCAACTAGCCTACCTGGTTAAATAAAGGTGAAATCAAAACATAAAACTGACATGGGAAATGAACAGAACAACGATGGTGTAACTATAAAAGATGTTTACCCGTACAGACGGGTAAATAACGACCAGTCTCATTTGTCAGCTGAACACCTGTAAAACACATCTACATTACTGTTTATTCTTTACTACTAAGGAATGTTTAAAAACATATTGGATTGTTCAGCAACTGTCTACCGCTGTCCTGCTTGAACTGACACTGCCAGCTAAGTCTTAGATACCTGGGTTCATGTTGTCCTGCTTGAACTGACACTGCCAGCTAAGTCTTAGATACCTGGGTTCATGTTGTCCTGCTTGAACTGACACTGCCAGCTAAGTCTTAGATACCTGGGTTCATGTTGTCCTGCTTGAACTGACACTGCCAGCTAAGTCTTAGATACCTGGGTTCATGTTGTCCTGCTTGAACTGACACTGCCAGCTAAGTCTTAGATACCTGGGTTCATGTTGTCCTGCTTGAACTGACACTGCCAGCTAAGTCTTAGATACCTGGGTTCATGTTGTCCTGCTTGAACTGACACTGCCAGCTAAGTCTTAGATACCTGGGTTCATGTTGTCCTGCTTGAACTGACACTGCCAGCTAAGTCTTAGATACCTGGGTTCATGTTGTCCTGCTTGAACTGACACTGCCAGCTAAGTCTTAGATACCTGGGTTCATGTTGTCCTGCTTGAACTGACACTGCCAGCTAAGTCTTAGATACCTGGGTTCATGTTGTCCTGCTTGAACTGACACTGCCAGCTAAGTCTTAGATACCTGGGTTCATGTTGTGCTGCTTGAACTGACACTGCCAGCTAAGTCTTAGATACCTGGGTTCATGTTGTCCTGCTTGAACTGACACTGCCAGCTAAGTCTTAGATACCTGGGTTCATGTTGTCCTGCTTGAACTGACACTGCCAGCTAAGTCTTAGATACCTGGGTTCATGTTGTCCTGCTTGAACTGACACTGCCAGCTAAGTCTTAGATACCTGGGTTCATGTTGTCCTGCTTGAACTGACACTGCCAGCTAAGTCTTAGATACCTGGGTTCATGTTGTCCTGCTTGAACTGACGCTGCCAGCTAAGTCTTAGATACCTGGGTTCATGCTGTCCTGCTTGAACTGACACTGCCAGCTAAGTCTTAGATACCTGGGTTCATGTTGTCCTGCTTGAACTGACACTGCCAGCTAAGTCTTAGATACCTGGGTTCATGCTGTCCTGCTTGAACTGACACTGCCAGCTAAGTCTTAGATACCTGGGTTCATGTTGTCCTGCTTGAACTGACACTGCCAGCTAAGTCTTAGATACCTGGGTTCATGTTGTGCTACGGCGTCATGCAGAGTAACATGTCGGCAGGTCAAACTGATCCTGATGACAGGACACTGAGCTAAGAGAGATAGCAGATGACAGCACAGTGCAGGAAGCAGAGTTCACACTATAAGAGAAGCTGAGGAAGGAAAAGGAAGGAAGGAAAGGAAGGAAGGAAGTGGGGGGTGGATGAGTACAGAGAACAGAGAGGCCAGTAGGGGCCAGAACAGCCCAAAGAGTCCAGAGTACAGAGAACAGAGAGGCCAGTAGGGGCCAGAACAGCCCAAAGAGGCCAGAGTAGAGAGAACAGACAGGCCAGTAGGGGCCAGAACAGACCAAAGAGGCCAGAGTACAGAGCCAGAGAGGCCAGTAGGGGCCACAGCTCTCTGTGATATAGTGTGTCAGATATAGCAGCTCTCTGTGATATAGTGTCTATCAGATATAGCAGCTCTCTGTGATATAGTGTCTGTCAGATATAGCAGCTCTCTGTGATATAGTGTCTGTCAGATATATAGTATAGCAGCTCTCTGTGATATAGTGTCTAAGTTATATAGTATAGCAGCTCTCTGTGATATAGCATATCTAACAGACATGCTATATCACAGAGAGCTGCTATATCTGACAGACATGCTGTATCACAGGAAGCTGCTCTGTATAGAAGACAACACTAGAATCTCTTAGAGGAGATGCTGAGAAGGAGACTAATCAACCACACACAAGCACAAAACTAAAAGATACAAGCATGGGTGCACACACACACACACACACACACACACACAGTGTTATCAGTAGAGCAGCAGGCAGGATGCTCCCAACACAAATAGACACCATTTAGAAAAGAGGAAGAAAGGCCTAGAATGTAGATTAATAAACAGACCAGCTGGATATGTACTCAACAACACTCTGACAGACTAGTGTCCTGTCCAGGGGGTGTCCTGCTACATCAGTGTCCTGTCCAGGGGGTGTCCTGCTACATCAAGCTGTCTCTCTACAGAAACAGGAGATAGACTAGTGTCCTGTCCAGGGGGTGTCCTGCTACATCAAGCTGTCTCACTACAGAAACAGGGAGGAGATTGGCCCATAGTGCAGGAGTCATTCTGCCTCGGACAATGACTACTTAGTCATACAGAATGGTGGGAACTTCTCTGACTTGTCTAATACATTATTTATTATTACGGGATTATATAAAACGAAGTCATGTGACAGTGGACCGCGCTCTACTGGCCTCGTCATGTGACAGTGGACCGCGCTCTACTGGCCACGTCATGTGACAGTGGACCGCTCTCTACTGGCCTCGTCACGTGACAGTGGATCGCTCTCTACTGGCCTCGTCACGTGACAGTGGATCGCTCTCTACTGGCCTCGTCATGTGACAGTGGATCGCTCTCTACTGGCCTCGTCATGTGACAGTGGATCGCTCTCTACTGGCCTCGTCACGTGACAGTGGATCGCTCTCTACTGGCCTCGTCATGTGACAGTGGATCGCTCTCTACTGGCCTCGTCACGTGACAGTGGATCGCTCTCTACTGGCCTCGTCACGTGACAGTGGATCGCTCTCTACTGGCCTCGTCATGTGACAGTGGATCGCTCTCTACTGGCCTCGTCATGTGACAGCGGACCGCTCTCTACTGGCCTCGTCATGTGACAGCGGACCGCGCTCTACTGGCCTCGTCATGTGACAGTGGACCGCTCTCTCTACTGGCCTCGTCATGTGACAGTGGACCGCTCTCTCTACTGGCCTCGTCATGTGACAGTGGACCGCTCTCTACTGGCCTCGTCATGTGACAGCGGACCGCTCTCTACTGGCCACGTCATGTGACAGTGGACCGCGCTCTACTGGCCTCGTCATGTGACAGTGGACCGCTCTCTACTGGCCTCGTCATGTGACAGTGGACCGCTCTCTACTGGCCTCGTCATGTGACAGCGGACCGCTCTCTCTACTGGCCTCGTCATGTGACAGTGGACCGCTCTCTACTGGCCTCGTCATGTGACAGTGGACCGCTCTCTACTGGCCTCGTCATGTGACAGTGGACCGCGCTCTACTGGCCTCGTCATGTGACAGTGGACCGCGCTCTACTGGCCTCGTCATGTGACAGCGGACCGCTCTCTACTGGCCTCGTCATGTGACAGTGGACCGCTCTCTACTGGCCTCGTCATGTGACAGTGGACCGCTCTCTACTGGCCTCGTCATGTGACAGTGGACCGCTCTCTACTGGCCTCGTCATGTGACAGTGGACCGCTCTCTACTGGCCTCGTCATGTGACAGTGGACCGCTCTCTACTGGCCTCGTCATGTGACAGTGGACCGCTCTCTACTGGCCTCGTCATGTGACAGCGGACCGCTCTCTACTGGCCTCGTCATGTGACAGTGGACCGCTCTCTACTGGCCTCGTCATGTGACAGTGGACCGCTCTCTACTGGCCTCGTCATGTGACAGCGGATCGCTCTCTCTACTGGCCTCGTCATGTGACAGCGGACCGCTCTCTCTACTGGCCTCGTCATGTGACAGCGGACCGCTCTCTACTGGCCTCGTCATGTGACAGCGGACCGCTCTCTACTGGCCTCGTCATGTGACAGCGGACCGCTCTCTACTGGCCTCGTCATGTGACAGTGGACCGCTCTCTACTGGCCTCGTCATGTGACAGCGGACCGCTCTCTACTGGCCTCGTCATGCGACAGTGGATCGCTCTCTACTGGCCTCGTCATGTGACAGTGGATCGCTCTCTACTGGCCTCGTCATGTGACAGCGGACCGCTCTCTACTGGCCTCGTCATGCGACAGTGGATCGCTCTCTACTGGCCTCGTCATGTGACAGTGGATCGCTCTCTACTGGCCTCGTCATGTGACAGCGGACCGCTCTCTACTGGCCTCGTCATGTGACAGCGGACCGCTCTCTCTACTGGCCTCGTCATGTGACAGTGGACCGCTCTCTACTGGCCTCGTCATGTGACAGTGGACCGCGCTCTACTGGCCTCGTCATGTGACAGTGGACCGCTCTCTACTGGCCTCGTCATGTGACAGTGGACCGCTCTCTACTGGCCTCGTCATGCGACAGTGGACCGCTCTCTACTGGCCTCGTCATGCGACAGTGGACCGCGCTCTACTGGCCTCGTCACGTGACAGCGGACCGCTCTCTACTGGCCTCGTCATGTGACAGCGGACCGCTCTCTACTGGCCTCGTCATGTGACAGTGGACCGCTCTCTACTGGCCTCGTCATGTGACAGTGGACGGCTCTCTACTGGCCTCGTCATGTGACAGTGGCTGGCCCAGCAGTAGGCTACAGTACTCAATACAATAACAAGAGAGACTGGTGGGAAATGGTTCTACATCTGCATTGCTTGCTGTTTGAGGTTTTAGACTGGGTTTCTGTACAGCACTTTGACATCTCTTTATAAATACACATTGATTGATTGATTACATCAGTCTAATATTATATAATATGATAACAGCCAAGTCCTCTTCACAGGCCCTGTCATGTGATTACATCAGTCTAATATTATATAATATGATAACAGCCAAGTCCTCTTCACAGGCCCTGTCATGTGATTACATCAGTCTAATATTATATAATATGATAACAGCCAAGTCCTCTTCACAGGCCCTGTCATGTGATACTGAATGTGTCCTATGGAACCCTATTCCCTATATAGTGGTACTACTATAGACTAGAGTCCTATTCCCTATATAGTGGTACTACTATAGACCAGAGCCCTATTCCCTATATAGTGGTACTACTATAGACCAGAGTCCTATTCCCTATATAGTGGTACTACTATAGACTAGAGCCCTATTCCCTATATAGTGGTACTACTATAGACCAGAACCCTATTCCCTATATAGGCAATAGGGTCCCATTTGGGACTGGCGATCAGCAGTAGAAATCTTTTCCCAAGTCAGAGTTCATAAATAAAGAGTCTGACACACGGATGAGGACCAACTATTTTCAGCTCGGCCTTTTCTCATTTCTGTGCCCTGGGCTTTTTTCCTTTACGCATGTGGGCATCAGATCCATGTCTCAGGAGTCCAATTTACTATATTAACCACAGACATTACAACTGGGACACTACCAGCCACAGACAGGACATCTATAATCTACTACATTATCCATATCCTGCTACCTTCTCATTCCCCTGACAGAACCATCCTGCTACCTTCTCATTCCCCTGGCGAAACCAACATCCTGCTACCTTCTCATTCCCCTGGGGGAACCACCATCCTGCCACCTTCTCATTCCCCTGACGGAACCACCCTGCTACCTTCTCATTCCCCTGACGGAACCATCCTGCTACCTTCTCATTCCCCTGACGGAACCACCCTGCTACCTTCTCATTCCCCTGACGGAACCACCCTGCTACCTTCTCATTCCCCTGACGGAACCACCCTGCTACCTTCTCATTCCCCTGACGGAACCACCATCCTGCTACCTTCTCATTCCCCTGACGGAACCATCCTGCTACCTTCTCATTCCCCTGGGGGAACCACCATCCTGATACCGTCTCATTCCCCTGACGGAACCATCCTGCTACCTTCTCATTCCCCTGGGGGAACCACCATCCTGATACCGTCTCATTCCCCTGACGGAACCATCCTGCTACCTTCTCATTCCCCTGGCGGAACCATCCTGCTACCTTCTCATTCCCCTGACGGAACCACCATCCTGCTACCTTCTCATTCCCCTGACAGAACCATCCTGCTACCTTCTCATTCCCCTGACGGAACCATCTTGCTACCTTCTCATTCCCCTGGGGGAACCACCATCCTGCTACCTTCTCATTCCCCTGACGGAATCATGGTCAGAAAAGAGTGAGGTCAGATCAGAGAAAGATAGAGAAAGATAACACTTGTGAGCAGAGCAGAGAGTCTAGAGTATCAGCACATTCCTAGAGTCAGACACAATGAGTTTAGTCAGGGTGAGATGAGCGGTTCCCTCTGGAGCCCAGAGGGGCCCGGGAGGAGGAGAGGGTGAAGGCAGGTACTAATAGCCAAGAGAGAGACACTCATTCTGGTGTCAGGGAGAGTTGTCTGTGGCTAATATATTTGGTGGATCTAACCCCCAGTCAGTCTCTTCAGAGCGGTGGATCTAACCCCCAGTCAGTCTCTTCAGAGCGGTGGATCTAACCCCCAGTCAGTCTCTACAGAGCGGTGGATCTAACCCCCAGTCAGTCTCTTCAGAGCGGTGGATCTAACCCCCAGTCAGTCTCTTCAGAGCGGTGGATCTAACCCCCAGTCAGTCTCTTCAGAGCGGTGGATCTAACCCCCAGTCAGTCTCTTCAGAGCGGTGGATCTAACCCCCAGTCAGTCTCTTCAGAGCGGTGGATCTAACCCCCAGTCAGTCTCTTCAGAGCGGTGGATCTAACCCCCAGTCAGTCTCTTCAGAGCGGTGGATCTAACCCCCAGTCAGTCTCTTCAGAGCGGTGGATCTCACCCCAGGGCTTCTAACAGGAGAGGAGGGAGAAGGGAGGGTGGAGGAGGAGGAGGAGAGGGCTTCCAACAGGAGAGGAGGGAGAAGGAGGGTTTCTGACAGGGCAGGAGGGAGAAGGAGGGTTTCTGACAGGGCAGGAGGGGGAAGGAGGGTTTCTGACAGGGCAGGAGGGTGAAGGAGGGTTTCTGACAGGGCAGTAGGGAGAAGGAGGGTTTCTGACAGGGCAGGAGGGAGAAGGAGGGTTTCTGACAGGGCAGGAGGGGGAAGGAGGGTTTCTGACAGGGCAGGAGGGGGAGGGTGGGTTTCTGACAGGGCAGGAGAGGGAAGGAGGGTTTCTGACAGGGCAGGAGAGGGAAGGAGGGTTTCTGACAGGGCAGGAGGGAGAAGGAGGGTTTCTGACAGGGCAGGAGGGAGAAGGAGGGTTTCTGACAGGGCAGGAGGGAGAAGGAGGGTTTCTGACAGGGCAGGAGGGGGAAGGAGGGTTTCTGACAGGGCAGGAGGGGGAAGGAGGGTTTCTGACAGGGCAGGAGGGGGAAGGAGGGTTTCTGACAGGGCAGGAGGGAGAAGGAGGGTTTCTGACAGGGCAGGAGGGAGAAGGAGGGTTTCTGACAGGGCAGGAGGGGGAAGGAGGGTTTCTGACAGGGCAGGAGGGAGAAGGAGGGTTTCTAACAGGGCAGGAGGGGGAAGGAGGGTTTCTGACAGGGCAGGAGGGAGAAGGAGGGTTTCTGACAGGGCAGGAGGGGGAAGGAGGGTTTCTGACAGGGCAGGAGGGAGAAGGAGGGTTTCTGACAGGGCAGGAGGGAGAATGAGGGTTTCTGACAGGGCAGGAGGGGGAAGGAGGGTTTCTGACAGGGCAGGAGGGGGAAGGAGGGTTTCTGACAGGGCAGGAGGGGGAAGGAGGGTTTCTGACAGGGCAGGAGGGGGAAGGAGGGTTTCTGACAGGGCAGGAGGGGGAAGGAGGGTTTCTGACAGGGCAGGAGGGAGAAGGAGGGTTTCTGACAGGGCAGGAGGGAGAAGGAGGGTTTCTGACAGGGCAGGAGGGGGAAGGAGGGTTTCTGACAGGGCAGGAGGGAGAAGGAGGGTTTCTGACAGGGCAGGAGGGAGAAGGAGGGTTTCTGACAGGGCAGGAGGGAGAAGGAGGGTTTCTGACAGGGCAGGAGGGAGAAGGAGGGTTTCTAACAGGGCAGGAGGGGGAAGGAGGGTTTCTGACAGGGCAGGAGGGGGAAGGAGGGTTTCTGACAGGGCAGGAGGGAGAAGGAGGGTTTCTGACAGGGCAGGAGGGAGAAGGAGGGTTTCTGACAGGGCAGGAGGGGGAAGGAGGGTTTCTGACAGGGCAGGAGGGGGAAGGAGGGTTTCTGACAGGGCAGGAGGGGGAAGGAGGGTTTCTGACAGGGCAGGAGGGGGAAGGAGGGTTTCTGACAGGGCAGGAGGGAGAAGGAGGGTTTCTGACAGGGCAGGAGGGAGAAGGAGGGTTTCTGACAGGGCAGGAGGGAGAAGGGGGGTTTCTGACAGGGCAGGAGGGAGAAGGAGGGTTTCTAACAGGGCAGGAGGGGGAAGGAGGGTTTCTGACAGGGCAGGAGGGAGAAGGAGGGTTTCTGACAGGGCAGGAGGGGGAAGGAGGGTTTCTGACAGGGCAGGAGGGAGAAGGAGGGTTTCTGACAGGGCAGGAGGGAGAAGGAGGGTTTCTGACAGGGCAGGAGGGGGAAGGAGGAGGGACGGGGCGGTTATGGGCAGGGTTTACAGTTTTAGGACTATTTAATTGGTCCATTAAGTCAGGCAAGCTCAATCAAGCACATATACCGCATTTTAAATGATCTCAAAATAGTTTTTAAACCCGGGTCTGGACACTCCGCATGTTCCTACACAAAGAGAGAGAGACTGTTGGCGACCGTGTTGAGACTGAGTAGACTGAAGGCTGGTAGAAGACCCTCTGCTGAGGTTAAAGTCACTGAGACTGAAGGCTGGTAGAAGACCCTCTGCTGAGGTTAAAGTCACTGAGACTGAAGGCTGGTAGAAGACCCTCTGCTGAGGTTAAAGTCACTGAGACTGAAGGCTGGTAGAAGACCCTCTGCTGAGGTTAAAGTCACTGAGACTGAAGGCTGGTAGAAGACCCTCTGCTGAGGTTAAAGACACTGAGACTGAAGGCTGGTAGAAGACCCTCTGCTGAGGCTGGTAGAAGACCCTCTGCTGAGGTTAAAGTCACTGAGACTGAAGGCTGGTAGAAGACCCTCTGCTGAGGTTAAAGACACTGAGACTGAAGGCTGGTAGAAGACCCTCTGCTGAGGTTAAAGTCACTGAGGCTGAAGGCTGGTAGAAGACCCTCTGCTGAGGTTAAAGTCACTGAGACTGAAGGCTGGTAGAAGACCCTCTGCTGAGGTTAAAGACACTGAGACTGAAGGCTGGTAGAAGACCCTCTGCTGAGGTTAAAGACACTGAGACTGAAGGCTGGTAGAAGACCCTCTGCTGAGGTTAAAGACACTGAGACTGAAGGCTGGTAGAAGACCCTCTGCTGAGGTTAAAGACACTGAGACTGAAGGCTGGTAGAAGACCCTCTGCTGAGGTTAAAGACACTGAGACTGAAGGCTGGTAGAAGACCCTCTGCTGAGGTTAAAGTCACTGAGACTGAAGGCTGGTAGAAGACCCTCTGCTGAGGTTAAAGTCACTGAGACTGAAGGCTGGTAGAAGACCCTCTGCTGAGGTTAAAGACACTGAGACTGAAGGCTGGTAGAAGACCCTCTGCTGAGGTTAAAGTCACTGAGACTGAAGGCTGGTAGGAGACCCTCTGCTGAGGTTAAAGTCACTGAGACTGAAGTCTGGTAGAAGACCCTCTGCTGAGGTTAAAGACACTGAGACTGAAGGCTGGTAGAAGACCCTCTGCTGAGGTTAAAGTCACTGAGACTGAAGGCTGGTAGAAGACCCTCTGCTGAGGTTAAAGTCACTGAGACTGAAGGCTGGTAGAAGACCCTCTGCTGAGGTTAAAGTCACTGAGACTGAAGGCTGGTAGAAGACCCTCTGCTGAGGTTAAAGACACTGAGACTGAAGGCTGGTAGAAGACCCTCTGCTGAGGTTAAAGTCACTGAGACTGAAGGCTGGTAGGAGACCCTCTGCTGAGGTTAAAGTCACTGAGACTGAAGTCTGGTAGAAGACCCTCTGCTGAGGTTAAATACACTGAGACTGAAGGCTGGTAGAAGACCCTCTGCTGAGGTTAAAGTCACTGAGACTGAAGTCTGGTAGAAGACCCTCTGCTGAGGTTAAATACACTGAGACTGAAGGCTGGTAGAAGACCCTCTGCTGAGGTTAAAGTCACTGAGACTGAAGGCTGGTAGAAGACCCTCTGCTGAGGTTAAAGTCACTGAGACGGAGTAGACTTAACGATGCAAGAACAGCGGCAGACAGGACCTAAAAGGTCAAAGATCACAGATGTGAGACACGTCATCACTCTGGTGGTCCTGGCCGTCTCCCAAACTGCACTCTAATTCCCTTAATAGCGCACTAGGGACTCTGGTCAAAAGTACATACACTACATACAACCAGTGTCAAGGTGAGGCTCAATATATAAAAACTAAGCTCCGTATAAGGAAACAGCACAAAAACAACACAGAGTCCCGGGTCATTAAAAAGAACAGCATTCTTCTATGAGCTGCCAAACATGTTGCAGAGCAGAACAATCTGAGTTATTCCCACAATCTGGGAGGACCAATACCGAGGCCAAGGGATGAATCTCAAATGGTACCCTATTCCCTATTGGTCCTGGTCCAAAGTAGTGCACCCTATTCCCTATTGGTCCTGGTCAACAGTAGTCCACCCTATTCCCTATTGGTCCTGGTCCAAAGGAGTGCACCCTATTCCCTATTGGTCCTAGTCAAAAGTTGTGCACCCTATTCCCTATTGGTCCTGGTCAAAAGTAGTGCACCCTATTCCCTATTGGTCCTGGTCCAAAGGAGTGCACCCTATTCCCTATTGGTCCTAGTCAACAGTAGTGCACCCTGTTCCCTATTGGTCCTGGTCAACAGTAGTGCACCCTATTCCCTATTGGTCCTGGTCAACAGTAGTGCACCCTATTCCCTATTGGTCCTGGTCCAAAGGAGTGCACCCTATTCCCTATTGGTCCTAGTCAACAGTAGTGCACCCTATTCCCTATTGGTCCTGGTCAACAGTAGTCCACCCTATTCCCTATTGGTCCTAGTCAACAGTAGTGCACCCTATTCCCTATTGGTCCTGGTCAAAAGTAGTGCACCCTATTCCCTATTGGTCCTGGTCAAAAGTAGGTCAACCTATTGGTCCTGGTCAACAGTAGTGCACCCTATTCCCTATTGGTCCTGGTCAAAAGTAGTGCACCCTATTGGTCCTGGTCAATAGTAGTGCACCCTATTGGTCCTGGTCAATAGTAGAGCACCCTATTCCCTATTGGTCCTGGTCAAAAGTAGTGCACCCTACTCCCTATTGGTCCTGGTCAAGAGTAGTGCACCCTATTCCCTATTGGTCCTGGAAAAGAGTAGTGCACCCTATTCCCTATTGGTCCTGGAAAAGAGTAGTGCACCCTATTCCCTATTGGTCCTGGAAAAGAGTAGTGCACTACAAAAGGGGATTGTGGTGCCATTGGGGACGCAGTAAATAGGTTCAGTTCAGCAGCTGTCGAAGGCCAGACTGATAATGAAATGTGATCGTTTGGCAAGTCACTCCTTCAAAGCTGCTGGAGCCTGTAGCCCTTCCCAGTCTACCCAGTCTACAGTTATAGGATCCTGTTACCACCTACCTGGTGATATACCGTAGCCCTACCCAGTCTACAGTTATAGGAGCTGTTACCACCTACCTGGTGATATACCGTAGCCCTACCCAGTCTACCCAGTCTACAGTTATAGGAGCTGTTACCACCTACCTGGTGATATACCGTAGCCCTACCCAGTCTACCCAGTCTACAGTTATAGGAGCTGTTACCACCTACCTGGTGATATACCGTAGCCCTACCCAGTCTACAGTTATAGGAGCTGTTACCACCTACCTGGTGATATACCGTAGCCCTACCCAGTCTACAGTTATAGGAGCTGTTACCACCTACCTGCTGATATACCGTAGCCCTACCCAGTCTACCCAGTCTACAGTTATAGGAGCTGTTACCACCTACCTGGTGATATACCGTAGCCCTACCCAGTCTACAGTTATAGGAGCTGTTACCACCTACCTGGTGATATACCGTAGCCCTACCCAGTCTACAGTTATAGGAACCTGTTACCACCTACCTGGTGATATACCGTAGCCCTACCCAGTCTACCCAGTCTACAGTTATAGGAGCTGTTACCACCTACCTGGTGATATACCGTAGCCCTACCCAGTCTACAGTTATAGGAGCTGTTACCACCTACCTGGTGATATACCGTAGCCCTACCCAGTCTACAGTTATAGGAGCCTGTTACCACCTACCTGGTGATATACCGTAGCCCTACCCAGTCTACAGTTATAGGAGCTGTTACCACCTACCTGGTGATATACCGTAGCCCTACCCAGTCTACAGTTATAGGAACCTGTTACCACCTACCTGGTGATATACCGTAGCCCTACCCAGTCTACCCAGTCTACAGTTATAGGATCCTGTTACCACCTACCTGGTGATATACCGTAGCCCTACCCAGTCTACAGTTACAGGAGCCTGTTACCACCTACCTGGTGATATACCGTAGCCCTACCCAGTCTACAGCTACAGGTCTGCTCTCCCAATGAGACCCTATTCCCATAGTGGACCACTAACCACTATTGACCAGGGCCCATAGGGTGCCGTTAGGGCTGTTCATCATAAGTAGCACACTATACACACACTATACACACACACACACACACACACACACACACACACACACACACACACACACACACACACACAACCAGGTCCATGAGTCAGTGAGAACAGGAACATAGTCCATCACCACCACCACCATCATAACAGTCAAAGGAGTACTTGCAAAACACACTTCCTGCCAAATCAGTAAGACTCACTGCAGACCCCGAGAGACAGTTCCACTAGTCTAGACCCCGAGAGACAGTTCCACTAGTCTAGACCCCGAGAGACAGTTCCCCTAGTCTAGACCCCGAGAGACAGTTCCACTAGTCCAGACCCCGAGAGACAGTTCCCCTAGTCTAGACCCCGAGAGACAGTTCCCCTAGTCTAGACCCCGAGAGACAGTTCCACTAGTCTAGACCCCGAGAGACAGTTCCACTAGTCTAGACCCCGAGACACAGTTCCACTAGTCTAGACCCCGAGAGACAGTTCCACTAGTCTAGACCCCGAGAGACAGTTCCACTAGTCTAGACCCCGAGAGACAGTTCCACTAGTCCAGACCCCGAGTTCAACAAAAACCCTCTTCGCCAATAGTGTGTTTTTTCAGCCCGGTAGCACCGTGACACGCTATATGATGACGTACAGTGTGTTCTTTCAGCCCGGTAGCACCGTGACACGCTATATGATGACGTACAGTGTGTTCTTTCAGCCCGGTAGCACCGTGACACGCTATATGATGACGTACAGTGTGTTCTTTCAGCCCGGTAGCACCGTGACACGCTATATGATGACGTACAGTGTGTTCTTTCAGCCCGGTAGCACCGTGACACGCTATATGATGACGTACAGTGTGTTCTTTCAGCCCGGTAGCACCGTGACACGCTATATGATGACGTACAGTGTGTTCTTTCAGCCCGGTAGCACCGTGACACGCTATATGATGACGTACAATGTGTTTCAGCATCCATAGATAATGTGATAATGGCTGTGGCCACAGGGCTAGGATTCGGCTGCTACTGCTGTTGCTGCTAGGCATCTGGCACTACTTTACTCAGCTTAGCAGCACAATGCCATCTGATAGTGATCACCACTAACCCACTGAAGATAATAGACGTGTATACCCAGCCCACAGACCCCGCCCATAGAGCCAGCCCACAGAACCCGCCCATAGAGCCAGCCCACAGACCCCGCCCACAGAGCCCGCCCACAGACCCCGCCCACAGACCCCGCCCACAGAGCCCGCCCACAGACCCCGCCCACAGACCCCGCCCACAGAGCCCGCCCACAGAGCCCGCCCACAGAGCCCGCCCACAGTCCCTGCCCACAGACCCCGCCCACAGACCCCGCCCACAGACCCAGCCCATAGCTACCTTTGACAACACAAACCCTCTGGAGCTACTAAGATTAGCTACAACCTCAGAGTCCAGAGATACCAAGATGAACTTCAAGGCAACACAACCACTCCTTAAAAGCATTGAATTCAACTACAGTACAACATGTCAGTTGACTGGAACTGAGAGGACGTCAACGAAGAAACCAAGACAACCAACAACACAAACCCCCTGCTTGGTTTAAAGCAAACCAATTGGCCAATCAACAAAAAAGATCCAACAAAAACATCCCAATACCATCTTTCCCTCAGGAGGTGTGTGGTACTGGGCTAATTTGATTGGACAGCAGCCTGTTCTGTTGAGCCTCGCCAAGAGCAGCAACGTCAGGAAGAACTCTGTCAGTCCTGCCAGCTTTTTCATTTGCGATAAGCGCTTAAGTTAATGTTATTACATAGTGAACTGCTCTCTAGAAACACATGGTGGGGAAAGCATTGTAACAATACTGGGCCCTGTTATCTGGCAGGGTGAAACACATAAAACACTGACTCAGGTCAGACCTGGACCCTGTTATCTGGCAGGGTGAAACACATAAAACACTGACTCAGGTCAGACCTGGGCCAGGTCTGTTAAGTGAAAGTCGAGGTATACCTGCTCCACTCTCTCCTGATCTGACAGTCATGTTTAGGCTACAGGAGGATGAGGTATCTGGATACCTGCTCCACTCTCCCCTGATCTGACTGTTGTTATGTTTAGGATACAGGAGGACGATGTATCTGGATACCTGCTCCACTCTCCCCTGATCTGACTGTTATGTTTAGGCTACAGGAGGACGAGGTATCTGGATACCTGCTCCACTCTCCCCTGATCTGACTGTTGTTATGTTTAGGCTACAGGAGGACGAGGTATCTGGATACCTGCTCCACTCTCCCCTGATCTGACTGTTGTTATGTTTAGGATACAGGACGACGAGGTATCAGGATACCTGCTCCACTCTCCCCTGATCTGACTGTTATGTTTAGGATACAGGAGGACGAGGTATCTGGATACCTGCTCCACTCTCTCCTGATCTGACAGTTATGTTTAGGATACAGGAGGACGATGTATCTGGATACCTGCTCCACTCTCCCCTGATCTGACTGTTATGTTTAGGATACAGGAGGACGAGGTATCTGGATTCCTGCTCTACTCTCTCCTGATCTGACTGTTGTTATGTTTAGGATAAAGGAGGACAAGGTATCTGGATTCCTGCTCCACTCTCTCCTGATCTGACAGTCATGTTTAGGATACAGGAGGACGAGGTATCTGGATACCTGCTCCACTCTCTCCTGATCTGACGGTTGTTATGTTTAGGATACAGGAGGACGAGGTATCTGGATTCACTCCAACGAGAACATTCCATACATTCAACAGGTCAGGTCATTGTTCAGGAGTCATGAGCAGGGCACACATGGAGAAGGATTAGCTGCTTCTCCCAGAAAATCAAAGTATGTTGTGGGTGTTTCTAATGGCAGAACACACCACCACCATATCTCATATCTCCGTGTACGCTGCCAACTCTCTGACCTCTGAGTCCAAGCCAGAGAACACAGTGGCATTCGGAAAGTTTTCAGACCCCTTGATTTCCCCCCACGTTGTTACGTTACAGCCTTATTCTAAAATGGATTAAATCATTTCCCCCATTAATCTAAATATACAATACCACACAATGACAAAACTAAATAAAAAGTTTTTTTTTAGAAATGCTTGTAAAAAATAGAAAATAAGTTATATATCACATGTACATCAGTATTCAGACCCTTTACTCAGTACTTTGTTGAAGCACTTTGGCAGCGATTACAGCCTCCAGTCATCTTGGGTGTGAAGCTACAAGCTTGGCACACCTGTATTTGGGGAGTTTCCTCTCAAGCTCTGTCAGGTTGGATGGGGAGCACCGCTGCACAGCTATTTTCAGGTCTCTCCCGAGATGTTAGATCGGGTTCAAGTCCGGGCCACTCAAGGACATTCATAGACTTGTCCCAAAGCCACTCCTGCGTTGTCTTGGCTGTGTGCTTAGGGTCGTTGTCCTGTTGGAAGGTGAACCTTTGCCCCAGTTTGAGGTCCTGAGCACTTTGGAGCAGGTTTTCATCAAGGATCTCTCTGTACTTTGCTCCGTTCATAATTCCATCGTACCTGACAAGTCTCCCAGTCCCAGCTGAAAAACATCTCCACAGCATGATGCTGCCACCACCATGTTTCACCGTAGGGATGGTGCCAGGTCTCCTCCAGACGTGACGCTTGGCATTCAGGCCAAAGAGTTCAATCTTGGTTTCATTGAGACCAGAGAATCTGGTTTCTCATGGTCAGTCTTTTAGGTTCAAACCCCAAACTCCAAGCGGGCTGTCATTTGCCTTTTACTGAGGAGTGGCTTCCGTCTGGCCACTCCACCATAAAGGTCTGATTGGTGCAGAGATGCTTGTCCTTCTGGAAGGTTCTCCCTTCTCCACAGAGGAACTCTGGAGCTCTGTCAGAGTGACCATCGGGATCTTGGTCACCTCCCTGACCAAGGCCCTTCTCTCCCGATGACTCTTGGTGGTTCCAAGCTTCTTTCCATTAAAGAATGATGGAGGCCACTGTGTT
The DNA here is from genome assembly GCF_057628025.1 of Oncorhynchus mykiss. Lineage (NCBI taxonomy): Eukaryota > Metazoa > Chordata > Actinopteri > Salmoniformes > Salmonidae > Oncorhynchus > Oncorhynchus mykiss. Next base: position 49,006,420 of record NC_143047.1, read on the forward strand.
CTTGGGGACCTTCAATGCTGCAGAAATTTTTTGCTACCCTTCCCCAGATCTGTACCTCGACACAATTCTGTCTTGGAGCTCTACGGACAATTCCTTCGACCTCATGGCTTGGTTTTTGCTCTGACATGCACTGTCAACTATGGGATCCAACATAGCCAGGTGTGTGCCTTTCCAAATCATGTCCAATCAATTTAATTTACCACAGGTGGACTCCAATCAAGTTGTAGAAACAGCTCAAGGATGATCAATGGAAACAGGATGCACCTGAGCTCAATTTAGAGTCTCATTGCAAAGCGTCTGAATACTTATGTAAATAAGGTGTTTTAAAAGTGTTTTTTATTTTTAATACCTTTGCAAACATTTCTAAAAACTTGTTTTATTTTTGTCATAACGAGGTATTGTTTGCAGATTGATGAGGAAATGTTTTTATTTAATCTATTTTAGAATATGGCTGTCACTTAACAACATGTGGAAAAGGGAAGGGGTCTGAAACTTCCAGAATAAACTGTGTAGAGACGAGAGTCAGGCCATGGAAAGAGACAGGATACGTAGAGAGTCAGGCCGTGGAAAAAGACAGGATACGTAGAGAGTCAGTCCGTGGAAAGAGACAGGACACGTAGAGAGTCAGGCCGTGGAAAGAGACAGGATACGTAGAGAGTCAGGCCGTGGAAAGAGACAGGATACGTAGAGAGTCAGGCCGTGGAAAAAGACAGGATACGTAGAGAGTCAGTCCGTGGAAAGAGACAGGATACGTAGAGAGTCAGGCCGTGGAAAGAGACAGGATACGTAGAGAGTCAGGCCGTGGAAAAAGACAGGATACGTAGAGAGTCAGGCCGTGGAAAAAGACAGGATACGTAGAGAGTCAGTCCGTGGAAAGAGACAGGATACGTAGAGAGTCAGGCCGTGGAAAGAGACAGGATACGTAGAGAGTCAGGCCGTGGAAAGAGACAGGATACGTAGAGAGGCAGGCCGTGGAAAAAGACAGGATACGTAGAGAGTCAGGCCGTGGAAAAAGACAGGATACGTAGAGAGTCAGTCCGTGGAAAGAGACAGGATACGTAGAGAGTCAGGCCGTGGAAAAAGACAGGATACGTAGAGAGTCAGTCCGTGGAAAGAGACAGGATACGTAGAGAGTCAGTCCGTGGAAAGAGACAGGATACGTAGAGAGTCGGGCCGTGGAAAGAGACAGGATACGTAGAGAGTCAGTCCGTGGAAAGAGACAGGATACGTAGAGAGTCAGTCCGTGGAAAGAGACAGGATACGTAGAGAGTCAGGCCGTGGAAAGAGACAGGATACGTAGAGAGTCAGGCCATGGAAAGAGACAGGATACGGAGAGAGTCAGGCCGTAGAAAGAGACAGGATACGTAGAGAGTCAGGCCGTGGAAAGAGAGTCAGGCCGTGGAAAGAGACAGGACACGTAGAGAGTCAGGCCGTAGAAAGAGACAGGACACGTAGAGAGTCAGGCCGTAGAAAGAGACAGGATACGTAGAAAGAGACAGGATACGTAGAGAGTCAGGCTGTAGAAAGAGACAGGATACGTAGAAAGAGACAGGACATGTAGAGAGTCAGGCCGTGGAAAGAGACAGGACACGTAGAGAGTCAGGCCGTGGAAAGAGACAGGATACGTAGAGAGTCAGGCTGTAGAAAGAGACAGGACATGTAGAGAGTCAGGCCGTGGAAAGAGACAGGATACGTAGAGAGTCAGGCCGTGGAAAGAGACAGGACACGTAGAGAGTCAGGCCGTGGAAAGAGACAGGATACGTAGAGAGTCAGGCCGTGGAAAGAGAGTCAGGCCGTGGAAAGAGACAGGACACGTAGAGAGTCAGGCCGTGGAAAGAGACAGGATACGTAGAGAGTCAGGCCGTAGAAAGAGACAGGATACGTAGAGAGTCAGGCCGTGGAAAGAGACAGGATATATAGAGACAGGAGTGGCTGAGCTATGGATGGAGTCTCAAGGCCACTGGGCTCGGGTGTAAAACTAGCTAATGCCTCTGATACTGATACGGTGTGTGTATACAGGGTGATAAACAGGGCAGATGAGTCACACAGCAACAACACGTGACCCTGACCCAAACACAGCACTGCCCGGCCCTGACCTCGTCCCAAACCACATCATTAAAGAGGGGCGCTTGGCGGATGCCGGGGGGGTCCACAACAACAGCTGAGAGGGCTGAGAAGAAGAGCTATCCAAGAAGACCTGAGCTCATCACTGAATATCCCTAGACCCTGCTTGCTGACCGGTCTATCAGATCTGAAAGCATTGGGTTAAGTAAGCAGTAGGGTAAATTGCTCACACATGTCTAATGTCTTCAGGTTTACAGGAGTGGCTACTGGCTAGGAATTGATTTGGAATTCTGCCCAAGGAACAACGCCAGCTGATAAGGGGGCAAGTGATCTAAGGAAGAGAAGACTGATGATGAGACGGCAAGACGAGCACCAATAGCATGAAACCATGCAACTCCACCACAGGAGCCAGGAGCCGTGTGTCACAGGGAAGAGAGAAATACCTCACCTCTGACCACAGCCCTGGAGATCAAACTAAAACACCTCAGCCATGACAAAATAGATGGATATAGCCTCTGTCAGCTGGGTGTGGAGGCCCTGACCAGCCATCGATAGATTGCCTTTTGACAGCCTTTACCTACTAGGTGTGGAAGCTGGGGGCAGTCTGGGAGGAACCTGGGGGAGAGGGGGCAGTCTGGGAGGAGCCTAGGGGGGAGGGGGCAGTCTGGGAAGAGCCTAGGGGGGCAGACTGGGAGGAGCAGTCTGGGAGGATCAGTCTGGGTGGAGCCTGGTGGGTGGGGGGGGGGGGGGGGGGGGGCAGTCTGGGAGGGGCAGTCTGGGGGGGGGCAGTCTGGGGGGGGCAGTCTCTGCTATTGGGGGGCTGCAGGGGAGATGGGAGTAGGTGAGACCCGTATCAGGGAACGAGGCCGTAGGTCGCGAGTCAATACTTCACAGGAGACCAGCCGAGCCACTGCCTGTTCACCCCGCTATCATCTAGAAGATCATCAAGGACATCAACCAGCCGAGCCACTGCCTGTTCACTCCGCTACCATCTAGAAGATCATCAAGGACATCAACCAGCCGAGCCACTGCCTGTTCACTCCGCTATCATCTAGAAGATCATCAAGGACATCAACCAGCCGAGCCACTGCCTGTTCACTCCGCTATCATCTAGAAGATCATCAAGGACATCAACCAGCCGAGCCACTGCCTGTTCACTCCGCTACCATCTAGAAGATCATCAAGGACATCAACCAGCCGAGCCACTGCCTGTTCACTCCGCTATCATCTAGAAGATCATCAAGGACATCAACCAGCCGAGCCACTGCCTGTTCACCCCGTTACCAACTAGAAGATCATCAAGGACATCAACCAGCCGAGCCACTGCCTGTTCACCCCGTTACCAACTAGAAGGCGAGGTCAGTACAGGTGCATAAAAGCAGGGACCGAGAGACTGAATAACAGCTTCTATCTCAAGGCCATCAGACTGTTAAATAGCAAATCAATAGCCTGCCTCCACCCAGTACCCTGCCATGAACTTAGTCACTGTCGCTAGCTGGCCTCCACCCAGTACCCTGCCATGAACTTAGTCACTGTCGCTAGCTGGCCTCCACCCAGTACCCTGCCATGAACTTAGTCACTGTCGCTAGCTGGCCTCCACCCAGTACCCTGCCATGAACTTAGTCACTGTCGCTAGCTGGCCTCCACCCAGTACCCTGCCATGAACTTAGTCACTGTCGCTAGCTGGCCTCCACCCAGTACCCTGCCATGAACTTAGTCACTGTCGCTAGCTGGCCTCCACCCAGTACCCTGCCATGAACTTAGTCACTGTCGCTAGCTGGCCTCCACCCAGTACCCTGCCATGAACTTAGTCACTGTCGCTAGCTGGCCTCCACCCAGTACCCTGCCATGAACTTAGTCACTGTCGCTAACGGCCAGCGAGGGCCAGGCGAGGGCCAGGCGAGGGCCAGGCGAGGCCCAGGCGAGGCCCAGGCGAGGGCCAGGCGAGGCCCAGGCGAGGGCCAGGCGAGGGCCAGGCGAGGCCCAGGCGAGGCCCAGGCGAGGCCCAGGCGAGGGCCAGGCGAGGGCCAGGCGAGGCCCAGGCGACGGCCAGGCGACGGCCAGGCGAGGCCCAGGCGAGGCCCAGGCGAGGCCCAGGCGAGGCCCAGGCGAGGCCCAGGCGAGGCCCAGGTGATTGGTGATCTCTGAAACTGCAGCATTGTGGAACGGAGCCCTTGCAGGCTGTGTGGGAGGAGGGAAATTAAAGTCCTTTGATAAGAGTTTAACAAACAAGTAGGCTAGTGTTCCAACATCTATCCCAACTGCCATGTACATTACCCAAGTATGATAACAAGTCAATTACATGAGTTTCAAGGTAAGAAAGATTACACAACCTAGAATGAGAGATGGAGAAAAAGCCAGAGAGAGAGACAGAAAGAGAGAGAGAGACAGAAAGAGAGAGAGAGACAGAAAGAGAGAGAGAGAGACAGAAAGAGAGAGAGAGAGACAGAAAGAGAGAGACAGAAAGAGAGAGAGAGACAGGAGGCCTTTGCCCTGTGGAGTTGACCCAGATATGATTAGCTAGTTTGGCATTTCCTGTCTCTGTATTTAAATGAGTCTGATCTATGCCTCCATGTCAGAGATCACAGAGATCAGACTCACAGACCATGAGCCCTCTGTAGTCTAACCCTAACCCAATGTGGCTCCTTCTAGAACCTTCCCTAACCCCAACTCAATGTGGCTCCTTCTAGAACATTCCCTAATCCTAATTCAATGTGGTTCCTTCTAGAACCTTCCCTAACCCCAACTCAATGTGGCTCCTTCTAGAACATTCCCTAATCCTAATTCAATGTGGTTCCTTCTAGAACCTTCCCTAACCCAATGTGGCTCCTTCTAGAACCTTCCCTAACCCCAACTCAATGTGGCTCCTTCTAGAACCTTCCCTACGGCCCTGGTCGAAAGTAGGGCACTACATAGGGAATAGGGTGCCCTAACCTACGGCCCTGGTCGAAAGTAGGGCACTACATAGGGCATAGGGTGCCATTAGAGGCACACCCATGGTCACATTGGTAAATGTGACCATCATCATCAGCGTTCTAGCCAAGTGTGTTCACACACACACACACACACACACACACACACACATTGCCCCATCACAGTGTGTATTCTTTGAAGGTGACTCATCTAAAGGAAATGATTGCACATGGCTGTCTGGACTTGTGCTCCAAAAGACTAAAAACTCCCAAGAACAAACAAGCCCAGTAAAGTAACTATAATCAGGTCCATAATTATTGGCACCCTAAATCAGGTCCAATATTATTGGCACCCTAAATCAGGTTCATAATTATTGGCACCCTATAATCAGGTTCATAATTATTGGCATCCTAAATCAGGTCCATAATTATTGGCACCCTAAATCAGGTCCATAATTATTGGCACCCTAAATCAGGTCCATAATTATTGGCATCCTAAATCAGGTCCATAATTATTGGCACCCTGAAATCAGGTCCATAATTATTGGCGCCGTTGGCTAAACGGCGTTTGGCACTTGGATTGGGACCGGTGTTTTGGTAAAATGACAGGAAAATTAGGCTCTTTGGCCACAGACACCAGTGGCATCGAAAAGAGGAATCCTCCGCAGAAAAGAACTTCATACCTCCTGTAAAATATGGTGAGGGGTCCTTAATGTTATGGGGTATACTTCCTGTAAAATATGGTGAGGGGTCCTTAATGTTATGTGACATACCTCCTGTAAAATATGGTGAGGGGTCCTTGATGTTATGGGACATACCTCCTGTAAAATATGGTGAGGGGTCCTTGATGTTATGGGGTATACTTCCTGTAAAATATGGTGAGGGGTCCGTGATGTTATGTGACATACCTCCTGTAAAATATGGTGAGGGGTCCTTGATGTTATGGGACATACCTCCTGTAAAATATGGTGAGGGGTCCTTGATGTTATGGGGCCCTTGTTAAGGTCAACAGGATCATGAACTACCCAGTAACAGGACATTTTAGTCAAAACTGCTAGGAGACTTCACAAATCCACAACTGTCATTTTCCAGCAGGACAATGACGCCAAGCAACACATCAAAAATCCACAAAGAAATGGTTTTGAAGAAGAAAGAAAGATTCTGATTGGAGGAACGGTCTAACGTCCCTCCCAAAGTAGGGAAAAGGTGAACGGTCTGCAATTTCAACTCAGCATATTGACACACAGCCAGGCAACAACAGGAAGCAGTGTGTCGTCAGCAAATCACAGCACAACAAAGGAACAGCAGAGCAGGAGATAAGACTGACTTGACTCCGAGTCAGTTCCAGGCACAGTAACGAACAACAGAGCAGGAGATAAGACTGACTCCGAGTCAGTTCCAGGCACAGTAACGTACAGCGTCAGGGAGGAACATCCTGCAGAAACAACAACTCAAGCACACGCATAGTTTCTGTTTAGGGACCACTCTGAAAATGGGACCCTATTCTCTACATAGTGCAGTACTTAAGGCCAGGGCATCAAAGTGAGAGCACAAAAAGGTCCCCTAATCCAGGGAATAGGGTGTGATATAGGAAGCAGACTAGTGCCTAGTCCTAATGGAGTCTCTGGTTAAAAGTAGTGCCCTAACCAGGGAATAGGGCGTGATATAGGAAGCAGACTAGTGCCTATTCCTAATGGAGTCTCTGGTTAAAAGTAGTGCCCTAACCAGGGAATAGGGTGTGATGTAGGAAGCAGACTAGTGCCTATTCCTAATGGAGAACCCTTATGAGTCTCTGGCTAAAAAGTACTGCACTAACTATATAGATATGTTCTCACATGCTTGTTATAACAGGGAGCTGTTCCAGATCCACAGTTACCAAAAACATCATGAAATAGTCCCTACATGTTCCACCTGTCCTTTAACAGAATGGGAATAGTCCCTACATGTTCCACCTGTCCTTTAACAACAGAATGGGAATAGTCCCTACATGTTCCACCTGTCCTTTAACAACAGAATGGGAATAGTCCCTACATGTACCACCTGTCCTTTAACAACAGAATGGGAATAGTCCCTACATGTTCCACCTGTCCTTTAACAGAATGGGAATAGTCCCTACATGTTTCACCTGTCCTTTAACAACAGAATGGGAATAGTCCCTACATGTTCCACCTGTCCTTTAACAACAGAATGGGAATAGTCCCTACATGTTCCACCTGTCCTTTAACAGAATGGGAATAGTCCCTACATGTACCACCTGTCCTTTAACAACAGAATGGGAATAGTCCCTACATGTTCCACCTGTCCTTTAACAACAGAATGGGAATAGTCCCTACATGTACCACCTGTCCTTTAACAACAGAATGGGAATAGTCCCTACATGTTCCACCTGTCCTTTAACAACAGAATGGGAATAGTCCCTACATGTTTCACCTGTCCTTTAACAACAGAATGGGAATAGTCCCTACATGTTCCACCTGTCCTTTAACAACAGAATGGGAATAGTCCCTACATGTTCCACCTGTCCTTTAACAACAGAATGGGAATAGTCCCTACATGTTCCACCTGTCCTTTAACAGAATGGGAATAGTCCCTACATGTACCACCTGTCCTTTAACAACAGAATGGGAATAGTCCCTACATGTTCCACCTGTCCTTTAACAACAGAATGGGAATAGTCCCTACATGTTTCACCTGTCCTTTAACAACAGAATGGGAATAGTCCCTACATGTTCCACCTGTCCTTTAACAACAGAATGGGAATAGTCCCTACATGTTTCAACTGTCCTTTAACAACAGAATGGGAATAGTCCCTACATGTTTCACCTGTCCTTTAACAACAGAATGGGAATAGTCCCTACATGTTCCACCTGTCCTTTAACAACAGAATGGGAATAGTCCCTACATGTACCACCTGTCCTTTAACAACAGAATGGGAATAGTCCCTACATGTACCACCTGTCCTTTAACAACAGAATGGGAATAGTCCCTACATGTTCCACCTGTCCTTTAACAACAGAATGGGAATAGTCCCTACATGTTCCACCTGTCCTTTAACAACAGAATGGGAATAGTCCCTACATGTTCCACCTGTCCTTTAACAACAGAATGGGAATAGTCCCTACATGTTTCACCTGTCCTTTAACAACAGAATGGGAATAGTCCCTACATGTTCCACCTGTCCTTTAACAACAGAATGGGAATAGTCCCTACATGTTCCACCTGTCCTTTAACAACAGAATGGGAATAGTCCCTACATGTTCCACCTGTCCTTTAACAACAGAATGGGAATAGTCCCTACATGTTTCACCTGTCCTTTAACAACAGAATGGCAGCGAGTCAACAGTAATGACACTGTCAGCCTTTTTTAAAATCACCTCAGATTCCCTCCCCACCCTTCTTCAGAACACCTCAAAAGGCTGTGTCCTGATTCTCCACCCTTCTCCCAAAGTGTACACTTTGTACACACTTTCTTGCATGGATTTAACCCCCCAAAAATGGTGGAAGCTCCCTCCTCCCAATGCTTACACCAATCCCTTTAAATCCCATTAGGGATGGGTTGCCAACGGGAGATCTGAGACGGACATGGAATTCATTCATTCATTCATTCATTCATGGCGGAGTGTGTGTACACAGTGTACACTTCAGGAAAAGGGTGGAGAATTGGGACATAGCTATAGTACCAGCCCAGTCTATTCTCTAAAAAGCCTCAGTCCTCAATGAATACCAACTCTAGTGTCCATGTTCCCTACTCTCTAGTGTCCATGTTCCCTACTCTCTAGTGTCCATGTTCCCCCCCCTCTCTATTGTCCATGTTCCCCCTCTCTATTGTCCATGTTCCCCCTCCTCTCTATTGTCCATGTCCCCCCCCCTCTCTATTGTCCATGTCCCCCCCCCTCTCTCTATTGTCCATGTCCCCCCCCCCCCTCTCTATTGTCCATGTTCCCCCCCCCTCTCTATTGTCCATGTCCCCCCCCCCCTCTATTGTCCATGTTCCCCCCCCTCTCTATTGTCCATGTTCCCCCCCCCTCTCTATTGTCCATGTCCCCCCCCCCTCTCTATTGTCCATGTCCCCCCCCCCCCTCTCTATTGTCCATGTTCCCCCCCCTCTCTATTGTCCATGTTCCCCCCCCCTCTCAATTGTCCATGTCCCCCCCCCCTCTCTATTGTCCATGTCCCCCCCCCCTCTCTATTGTCCATGTCCCCCCCCCCCTCTCTATTGTCCATGTTCCCCCCCCCCTCTCTATTGTCCATGTTCCCCCCCCCCCCCTCTCTATTGTCCATGTCCCCCCCCCCTCTATTGTCCATGTTCCCCCCCCTCTCTATTGTCCATGTTCCCCCCCCTCTCTATTGTCCATGTTCCCCCCCCTCTCTATTGTCCATGTTCCCCCCCCTCTATTGTCCATGTTCCCCCCCCCCTCTCTATTGTCCATGTTCCCCCCCCCTCTCTATTGTCCATGTCCCCCCCCCTCTCTATTGTCCATGTTCCCCCCCCCCTCTCTCTATTGTCCATGTTCCCCCCCCCCTCTCTCTATTGTCCATGTTCCCCCCCCCCTCTCTCTATTGTCCATGTTCCCCCCCCTCTCTATTGTCCATGTTCCCCCCCCCCCCCTCTATTGTCCATGTTCCCCCCCCCCTCTCTATTGTCCATGTTCCCCCCCCCCCCTCTCTATTGTCCATGTTCCCCCCCCTCTCTATTGTCCATGTCCCCCCCCCCTCTCTATTGTCCATGTTCCCCCCCCCTCTCTATTGTCCATGTTCCCCCCCCCTCTCTATTGTCCATGTTCCCCCCCCCTCTCTCTATTGTCCATGTTCCCCCCCCTCTCTATTGTCCACGTTCCCCCCCCCCTCTCTATTGTCCATGTTCCCCCCCCCCTCTCTATTGTCCATGTCCCCCCCCCCCTCTCTATTGTCCATGTTCCCCCCCCCCCTCTCTATTGTCCATGTTCCCCCCCCCCTCTCTATTGTCCATGTTCCCCCCCCCCTCTATTGTCCATGTTCCCCCCCCTCTCTATTGTCCATGTCCCCCCCCCCCTCTCTTGTCCATGTTCCCCCCCCCCTCTCTATTGTCCATGTCCCCCCCCCCTCTCTATTGTCCATGTCCCCCCCCCCTCTCTATTGTCCATGTTCCCCCCCCCCTCTATTGTCCATGTTCCCCCCCCCCTCTATTGTCCATGTTCCCCCCCCCTCTCTCTATTGTCCATGTTCCCCCCCCCTCTCTCTATTGTCCATGTTCCCCCCCCTCTCTCTATTGTCCATGTTCCCCCCCCCTCTATTGTCCATGTTCCCCCCCCCCTCTCTATTGTCCACGTTCCCCCCCCCCCCCTCTCTATTGTCCAGGGGCCCTGCCAGTCTTTCTAAAAGTACCAGAACAACACAGCAGTCCAGGGGCCCTGCCAGTCTTTCTAAAAGTACCAGAACAACACAGCAGTCCAGGGGCCCTGCCAGTCTTTCTAAAAGTACCAGAACAACACAGCAGTCCAGGGGCCCTGCCAGTCTTTCTAAAAGTACCAGAACACAGCAGCCCAGGGGCCCTGCCAGTCTTTCTAAAAGTACCAGAACAACACATCAGCCCAGGGGCCCTGCCAGTCTAGTCTTTCTAAAAGTACCAGAACAACACAGCAGTCCAGGGGCCCTGCCAGTCTTTCTAAAAGTACCAGAACAACACAGCAGCCCAGGGGCCTTGCCAGTCTTTCTAAAAGTACCAGAACAACACATCAGCCCAGGGGCCCTGCCAGTCTTTCTAAAAGTACCAGAACAACACAGCAGTCCAGGGGCCCTGCCAGTCTTTCTAAAAGTACCAGAACAACACAGCAGTCCAGGGGCCCTGCCAGTCTTTCTAAAAGTACCAGAACAACACAGCAGTCCAGGGGCCCTGCCAGTCTTTCTAAAAGTACCAGAACAACACAGCAGTCCAGGGGCCCTGCCAGTCTTTCTAAAAGTACCAGAACAACACAGCAGTCCAGGGGCCCTGCAAGTCTTTCTAAAAGTACCAGAACAACACAGCAGTCCAGGGGCCCTGCCAGTCTTTCTAAAAGTACCAGAACAACACATCAGCCCAGGGGCCCTGCCAGTCTTTCTAAAAGTACCAGAACAACACAGCAGCCCAGGGGCCCTGCCAGTCTTTCTAAAAGTACCAGAACAACACAGCAGTCCAGGGGCCCTGCCAGTCTTTCTAAAAGTACCAGAACAACACAGCAGTCCAGGGGCCCTGCCAGTCTAGTGTTTCTAAAAGTACCAGAACAACACAGCAGTCCAGGGGCCCTGCCAGTCTTTCTAAAAGTACCAGAACAACACAGCAGTCCAGGGGCCCTGCCAGTCTTTCTAAAAGTACCAGAACAACACAGCAGCCCAGGGGCTCTGCCAGTCTTTCTGAAAGTACCAGAACAACACAGCAGTCCAGGGGCCCTGCCAGTCTAGTGTTTCTAAAAGTACCAGAACACAGCAGTCCAGGGGCCCTGCCAGTCTAGTGTTTCTAAAAGTACCAGAACAACACAGCAGCCCAGGGGCCCTGCCAGTCTAGTGTTTCTAAAAGTACCAGAACAACACAGCAGTCCAGGGGCCCTGCCAGTCTTTCTAAAAGTACCAGAACAACACAGCAGTCCAGGGGCCCTGCCAGTCTTTCTAAAAGTACCAGAACAACACAGCAGTCCAGGGGCCCTGCCAGTCTTTCTAAAAGTACCAGAACAACACAGCAGCCCAGGGGCCCTGCCAGTCTTTCTAAAAGTACCAGAACAACACAGCAGTCCAGGGGCCCTGCCAGTATTTCTAAAAGTACCAGAACAACACATCAGTCCAGGGGCCCTGCCAGTCTTTCTAAAAGTACCAGAACAACACAGCAGTCCAGGGGCCCTGCCAGTCTTTCTAAAAGTACCAGAACAACACAGCAGTCCAGGGGCCCTGCCAGTCTAGTCTTTCTAAAAGTACCAGAACAACACAGCAGCCCAGGGGCCCTGCCAGTCTAGTGTTTCTAAAAGTACCAGAACACAGCAGTCCAGGGGCCCTGCCAGTCTTTCTGAAAGTACCAGAACACAGCAGTCCAGGGGCCCTGCCAGTCTAGTGTTTCTAAAAGTACCAGAACAACACAGCAGTCCAGGGGCCCTGCCAGTCTTTCTAAAAGTACCAGAACACAGCAGTCCAGGGGCCCTGCCAGTCTAGTGTTTCTAAAAGTACCAGAACAACACAGCAGTCCAGGGGCCCTGCCAGTCTTTCTAAAAGTACCAGAACAACACAGCAGTCCAGGGGCCCTGCCAGTCTTTCTAAAAGTACCAGAACACAGCAGTCCAGGGGCCCTGCCAGTCTTTCTAAAAGTACCAGAACAACACAGCAGTCCAGGGGCCCTGCCAGTCTTTCTAAAAGTACCACAACACAGCAGTCCAGGGGCCCTGCCAGTCTATCTAAAAAGGCCTCAGTCATTGATGACATTCTCCACTCCAGTCCTTTTAGGAGGCTATAGGGGGCAAATAATTTCCCATAAGACCCTGAGGACTGGCCAGCTGGCACAGACAGTAAACATGGTTGTGTCCCAAACAGCATCCTATTCACGATATCAAATGCATTACTCTATGGGCCCATTACTAATATAGTGCACTATATTACAGAATAGGGTGCCATTGGGGAGGCAGACCATGTTGAACCAATGGAACACTCTAGTCCTGGCTAAAGGCCTAAACTATAGTCATGTGAGGTGGTCACAGTGTGTTCTGGGACAGTCTGTCTGTGTGTGTGTGTGTGTGTGTGTGTGTGTGTGTATACACGTGAGTTCTCAGGGCAGAGTAGTGTGTGTGTGTGTGCATACGTGAGTTCTCAGGGCAGAGTAGTGTGTGTGTGTGTGTGCATACGTGAGTTCTCAGGGCAGAGTAGTGTGTGTGTGTGTGTATACGTGAGTTCTCAGGGCAGAGTAGTGTGTGTGTGTGTGTATACGTGAGTTCTCAGGGCAGAGTAGTGTGTGTGTGTGTGTGTGCATACGTGAGTTCTCAGGGCAGAGTAGTGTGTGTGTGTGTGTATACGTGAGTTCTCAGGGCAGAGTAGTGTGTGTGTGTGTGTGTGCATACGTGAGTTCTCAGGGCAGAGTAGTGTGTGTGTGTGTGTGTGCATACGTGAGTTCTCAGGGAAGAGTAGTGTGTGTGTGTGTGTATACGTGAGTTCTCAGGGAAGAGTAGTGTGTGTGTGTGCATACGTGAGTTCTCAGGGCAGAGTAGTGTGTGTGTGTGTGTGTGTGTGTGTGTGTGTGTGTGTTCAGAACCAATTGACTGAACAGGAAACTAAAGTGTCTTAGTCCAATCTACCTTGTAATATGACTGAAGTGACTTAACCATGCTATGTAGGGTCACTATGTAGACTACTCAGTCATATTACTATGGTATGTATGGTCACTATGTAGACTACTCAGTCATATCACTATGTAGACTACTCAGTCATATTACTACAGTATGTATGGTCACTATGTAGACTACTCAGTCATACCACTATGTAGACTACTCAGTCATATTACTATGGTATGTAGGGTCACTATGTAGACTACTCAGTCATATTACTATGGTATGTAGGGTCACTATGTAGACTACTCAGTCATACCACTATGTAGACTAGTCAGTCATATTACTATGGTATGTAGGGTCACTATGTAGACTACTCAGTCATATTACTATGTAGACTAGTCAGTCATATTACTATGGTATGTAGGGTCACTATGTAGACTACTCAGTCATATTACTATGGTATGTAGGGTCACTATGTAGACTACTCAGTCATACCACTATGTAGACTAGTCAGTCATATTACTATGGTATGTAGGGTCACTATGTAGACTACTCAGTCATACCACTATGTAGACTAGTCAGTCATATTACTATGGTATGTAGGGTCACTATGTAGACAACTCAGTCATATTACTATGGTATGTAGGGTCACTATGTAGACTACTCAGTCATATTACTATGGTATGTAGGGTCACTATGTAGACTACTCAGTCATACCACTATGTAGACTACTCAGTCATATTACTATGGTATGTATGGTCACTATGTAGACTACTCAGTCATACCACTATGTAGACTACTCAGTCATATTACTATGGTATGTATGGTCACTATGTAGACTACTCAGTCATACCACTATGTAGACTACTCAGTCATATTACTATGGTATGTATGGCCACTATGTAGACTACTCAGTCATATTACTATGGTATGTATGGTCACTGTGTAGACTACTCAGTCATACCACTATGTAGACTACTCAGTCATATTACTATGGTATGTATGGCCACTATGTAGACTACTCAGTCATATTACTACAGTATGTACAGTCACTATGTAGACTAATCAGTCATATTACTACAGTATGTACGGTCACTATGTAGACTAATCAGTCATATTACTACAGTATGTAGGGTCACTATGTAGACTACTCAGTCATATTACTATGGTATGTAGGGTCACTATGTAGACTACTCAGTCATATTACTATGGTATGTAGGGTCACTATGTAGACTAATCAGTCATATTACTATGGTATGTAGGGTCACTATGTAGACTACTCAGTCATATTACTATGGTATGTATGGTCACTATGTAGACTACTCAGTCATATTACTATGGTATGTAGGGTCACTATGTAGACTACTCAGTCATACCACTATGTAGACTACTCAGTTATATCACTATGTAGACTACTCAGTCATATTACTATGGTATGTATGGTCACTATGTAGACTACTCAGTCATATCACTATGTAGACTACTCAGTCATATTACTACAGTATGTATGGTCACTATGTAGACTACTCAGTCATACCACTATGTAGACTAGTCAGTCATATTACTATGGTATGTATGGTCACTATGTAGACTACTCAGTCATATTACTATGGTATGTAGGGTCACTATGTAGACTACTCAGTCATACCACTATGTAGACTACTCAGTTATATCACTATGTAGACTACTCAGTCATATTACTATGGTATGTATGGTCACTATGTAGACTACTCAGTCATATCACTATGTAGACTACTCAGTCATATTACTACAGTATGTATGGTCACTATGTAGACTACTCAGTCATACCACTATGTAGACTAGTCAGTCATATTACTATGGTATGTATGGTCACTATGTAGACTACTCAGTCATATTACTATGGTATGTAGGGTCACTATGTAGACTACTCAGTCATATATTACTATGTAGACTACTCAGTCATACCACTATGTAGACTACTCAGTCATACCACTATGTAGACTAGTCAGTCATATTACTATGGTATGTAGGGTCACTATGTAGACAACTCAGTCATATTACTATGGTATGTAGGGTCACTATGTAGACTACTCAGTCATATTACTATGGTATGTAGGGTCACTATGTAGACTACTCAGTCATACCACTATGTAGACTACTCAGTCATATTACTATGGTATGTATGGTCACTATGTAGACTACTCAGTCATACCACTATGTAGACTACTCAGTCATATTACTATGGTATGTATGGTCACTATGTAGACTACTCAGTCATACCACTATGTAGACTACTCAGTCATATTACTATGGTATGTATGGCCACTATGTAGACTACTCAGTCATATTACTATGGTATGTATGGTCACTGTGTAGACTACTCAGTCATACCACTATGTAGACTACTCAGTCATATTACTATGGTATGTATGGCCACTATGTAGACTACTCAGTCATATTACTACAGTATGTACAGTCACTATGTAGACTAATCAGTCATATTACTACAGTATGTACGGTCACTATGTAGACTAATCAGTCATATTACTACAGTATGTAGGGTCACTATGTAGACTACTCAGTCATATTACTATGGTATGTAGGGTCACTATGTAGACTACTCAGTCATATTACTATGGTATGTAGGGTCACTATGTAGACTAATCAGTCATATTACTATGGTATGTAGGGTCACTATGTAGACTACTCAGTCATATTACTATGGTATGTATGGTCACTATGTAGACTACTCAGTCATATTACTATGGTATGTAGGGTCACTATGTAGACTACTCAGTCATACCACTATGTAGACTACTCAGTTATATCACTATGTAGACTACTCAGTCATATTACTATGGTATGTATGGTCACTATGTAGACTACTCAGTCATATCACTATGTAGACTACTCAGTCATATTACTACAGTATGTATGGTCACTATGTAGACTACTCAGTCATACCACTATGTAGACTAGTCAGTCATATTACTATGGTATGTATGGTCACTATGTAGACTACTCAGTCATATTACTATGGTATGTAGGGTCACTATGTAGACTACTCAGTCATACCACTATGTAGACTACTCAGTTATATCACTATGTAGACTACTCAGTCATATTACTATGGTATGTATGGTCACTATGTAGACTACTCAGTCATATCACTATGTAGACTACTCAGTCATATTACTACAGTATGTATGGTCACTATGTAGACTACTCAGTCATACCACTATGTAGACTAGTCAGTCATATTACTATGGTATGTATGGTCACTATGTAGACTACTCAGTCATATTACTATGGTATGTAGGGTCACTATGTAGACTACTCAGTCATATATTACTATGTAGACTACTCAGTCATACCACTATGTAGACTACTCAGTCATACTACTACGGTATGTAGGGTCACTATGTAGACTACTCAGTCATATATTACTATGTAGACTACTCAGTCATACCACTATGTAGACTACTCAGTCATACTACTACGGTATGTAGGGTCACTATGTAGACTACTCAGTCATATCACTATGTAGACTACTCAGTCATACCACTATGTAGACTACTCAGTCATATCACTATGTAGACTACTCAGTCATATCACTATGTAGACTACTCAGTCATATCACTATGTAGACTACTCAGTCATACCACTATGTAGACTACTCAGTCATACCACTATGTAGACTACTCAGTCATACCACTATGTAGACTACTCAGTCATATCACTATGTAGACTACTCAGTCATACCACTATGTAGACTACTCAGTCATACTACTACGGTATGTAGGGTCACTATGTAGACTACTCAGTCATATATTACTATGTAGACTACTCAGTCATACCACTATGTAGACTACTCAGTCATATTACTATGGTATGTAGGGTCACTATGTAGACTACTCAGTCATATATTACTATGTAGACTACTCAGTCATACCACTATGTAGACTACTCAGTCATATTACTATGGTATGTATGGTCACTATGTAGACTACTCCATAGAATGATAGCTGTGCTGATGGTAAAAGATGACCAGATGACTCTTCTCACAGTAAAACCCTCTCCTACTTGGAGGGAAGCCAGCTCTACTCACAGTAAAACCCTCTCCTACTTGGAGGGAAGCCAGCTCTACTCACAGTAAAACCCTCTCCTACTTGGAGGGAAGCCAGCTCTACTCACAGTAAAACCCTCTCCTACTTGGAGGGAAGCCAGCTCTACTCACAGGAAAACCCTCTCCTACTTGGAGGGAAGCCAGCTCTACTCACAGGAAAAGCCTCTCCTCCTTGGAGGGAAGCCAGCTCTACTCACAGGAAAAGCCTCTCCTCCTTGGAGGTAAGCCAGCTCTACTCACAGGAAAACCCTCTCCTACTTGGAGGGAAGCCAGCTCTACTCACAGGAAAAGCCTCTCCTCCTTGGAGGGAAGCCAGCTCTACTCACAGGAAAACCCTCTCCTACTTGGAGGGAAGCCAGCTCTACTCACTGGAAAACCCTCTCCTACTTGGAGGGAAGCCAGCTCTACTCACAGTAAAACTCTCTCCTACTTGGAGGGAAGCCAGCTCTACTCACAGGAAAACCCTCTCCTACTTGGAGGGAAGCCAGCTCTACTCACAGGAAAACCCTCTCCTACTTGGAGGGAAGCCAGCTCTACTCACAGTAAAACTCTGCTACTTGGAGGGAAGCCAGCTCTACTCACAGTAAAACCCTCTCCTACTTGGAGGGAAGCCAGCTCTACTCACAGTAAAACCCACTCCTACTTGGAGGGAAGCCATCTCTACTCACAGTAAAACCCACTTCTACTTGGAGGGAAGCCAGCTCTACTCACAGGAAAACCCACTCCTACTTGGAGGGAAGCCATCTCTACTCACAGTAAAACCCTCTCCTACTTGGAGGGAAGCCAGCTCTACTCACAGGAAAAGCCTCTCCTACTTGGAGAGAAGCCAGCTCTACTCACAGTAAAACCCTCTCCTACTTGGAGGGAAGCCAGCTCTACTCACAGTAAAACCCTCTCCTACTTGGAGGGAAGCCAGCTCTACTCACAGGAAAACCCTCTCCTACTTGGAGGGAAGCCAGCTCTACTCACTGGAAAACCCTCTCCTACTTGGAGGGAAGCCAGCTCTACTCACAGTAAAACTCTCTCCTACTTGGAGGGAAGCCAGCTCTACTCACAGGAAAACCCTCTCCTACTTGGAGGGAAGCCAGCTCTACTCACAGGAAAACCCTCTCCTACTTGGAGGGAAGCCAGCTCTACTCACAGTAAAACTCTCTGCTACTTGGAGGGAAGCCAGCTCTACTCACAGTAAAACCCTCTCCTACTTGGAGGGAAGCCAGCTCTACTCACAGTAAAACCCACTTCTACTTGGAGGGAAGCCAGCTCTACTCACAGGAAAACCCACTCCTACTTGGAGGGAAGCCATCTCTACTCACAGTAAAACCCACTTCTACTTGGAGGGAAGCCAGCTCTACTCACAGGAAAACCCTCTCCTACTTGGAAGGAAGCCAGCTCTACTCACAGGAAAACTCTCTCCTACTTGGAGGGAAGCCAGCTCTACTCACAGTAAAACCCTCTCTTACTTGGAGGGAAGCCATCTCTACTCACAGTAAAACCCTCTCTTACTTGGAGGGAAGCCATCTCTACTCACAGTAAAACCCACTTCTACTTGGAGGGAAGCCAGCTCTACTCACAGTAAAACCCTCTCTTACTTGGAGGGAAGCCAGCTCTACTCACAGTAAAACCCTCTCTTACTTGGAGGGAAGCCAGCTCTACTCACAGGAAAAGAAAAAGGAGGGGAAAGCCTCATCTACTTGAAGAGGGAAACCAGAAAGGGAAACCAAACCAGGATGTGACTCACTCCTAGAGAACTCAAAATAAAACAAAACAAACAACATGGAGAAACAGTGGAAGCAGTAAACATTAAAAAAAAAACACTCCTTCCTCTAAGAAAGAGAAAGGTTTATTTTCAAAGTGGCGACATCTCATGATTAAACCTCCTTACAGTATCAACAGTGACCGAGTCATTTCAGAATAGTGGATATAAAACCTCAGTATCAACAGTGACCGAGTCATTTCAGAATAGTGGATATAAAACCTCAGTATCAACAGTGACCGAGTCATTTCAGAATAGTGGATATAAAACCTCAGTATCAACAGTGACCGAGTCATTTCAGAATAGTGGATATAAAACCCCAGTATCAACAGTGACCGAGTCATTTCAGAATAGTGGATATAAAACCTCAGTATCAACAGTGACCGAGTCATTTCAGAATAGTGGATATTAAACCCCAGTATCAACAGTGACCGAGTCATTTCAGAATAGCCAGTCAGCTGCTAACAAAATGAGTTGGGGCAAACTGTTCTACTTCCCAAGGAGTATTGCCTGCGTTCCAAATTATACCCTATATAGTGCCAGGCTCTGTTCAAAAGTAATGCACTATATAGGGAATAGGGGTCTGGTCTATAGTAGTACCACTATATAGGGAATAGGGCTCTGGTCTATAGTAGTACCACTATATAGGGAATAGGGCTCTGGTCTATAGTAGTACCACTATATAGGGAATAGGGCTCTGGTCTATAGTAGTACCACTATATAGGGAATAGGGCTCTGGTCTATAGTAGTACCACTATATAGGGAATAGGGCTCTGGTCTATAGTAGTACCACTATATAGGGAATAGGGCTCTGGTCTATAGTAGTACCACTATATAGGGAATAGGGCTCTGGTCTATAGTAGTACCACTATATAGGGGATAGGGCTCTGGTCTATAGTAGTACCACTATATAGGGAATAGGGCTCTGGTCTATAGTAGTACCACTATATAGGGAATAGGGCTCTGGTCTATAGTAGTACCACTATATAGGGAATAGGGCTCTGGTCTATAGTAGTACCACTATATAGGGAATAGGGCTCTGGTCTATAGTAGTACCACTATATAGGGAATAGGGCTCTGGTCTATAGTAGTACCACTATATAGGGAATAGGGCTCTGGTCTATAGTAGTACCACTATATAGGGAATAGGGCTCTGGTCTATAGTAGTACCACTATATAGGGAATAGGGCTCTGGTCTATAGTAGTACCACTATATAGGGAATAGGGCTCTGGTCTATAGTAGTACCACTATATAGGGAATAGGGCTCTGGTCTATAGTAGTACCACTATATAGGGAATAGGGCTCTGGTCTATAGTAGTACCACTATATAGGGAATAGGGCTCTGGTCTATAGTAGTACCACTATATAGGGGATAGGGCTCTGGTCTATAGTAGTACCACTATATAGGGAATAGGGCTCTGGTCTATAGTAGTACCACTATATAGGGAATAGGGCTCTGGTCTATAGTAGTACCACTATATAGGGAATAGGGCTCTGGTCTATAGTAGTACCACTATATAGGGAATAGGGCTCTGGTCTATAGTAGTACCACTATATAGGGAATAGGGCTCTGGTCTATAGTAGTACCACTATATAGGGAATAGGGCTCTGGTCTATAGTAGTACCACTATATAGGGGATAGGGCTCTGGTCTATAGTAGTACCACTATACAGGGAATAGGGCTCTGGTCTATAGTAGTACCACTATATAGGGGATAGGGCTCTGGTCTATAGTAGTACCACTATATAGGGAATAGGGCTCTGGTCTATAGTAGTACCACTATATAGGGAATAGGGCTCTGGTCTATAGTAGTACCACTATATAGGGAATAGGGCTCTGGTCTATAGTAGTACCACTATATAGGGAATAGGGCTCTGGTCTATAGTAGTATCCCTATATAGGGAATAGGACTCTGGTCTATAGTAGTACCACTATATAGGGGATAGGGCTCTGGTCTATAGTAGTACCACTATATAGGGAATAGGGCTCTGGTCTATAGTAGTACCACTATATAGGGAATAGGGCTCTGGTCTATAGTAGTACCACTATATAGGGAATAGGGGTCTGGTCTATAGTAGTACCACTATATAGGGGATAGGGCTCTGGTCTATAGTAGTACCACTATATAGGGAATAGGGGTCTGGTCTATAGTAGTACCACTATATAGGGGATAGGGCTCTGGTCTATAGTAGTACCACTATATAGGGGATAGGGCTCTGGTCTATAGTAGTACACTATATAGGGAATAGGGCTCTGGTCTATAGTAGTACCACTATATAGGGAATAGGGCTCTGGTCTATAGTAGTACCACTATATAGGGAATAGGGCTCTGGTCTATAGTAGTACCACTATATAGGGAATAGGGCCCTGGTCTAAAGTAGTGCACTATATAGGGAATGGGACCTGGTCTATAGTAGTGTACTATATAGGGAATAGGACTCTGGTCTATAGTAGTACCACTATATAGGGAATAGGGCCCTGGTCTAAAGTAGTGCACTATATAGGGAATGGGACCTGGTCTAATGTAGTGCACTATATAGGGAATAGGGCTCTGGTTTAATGTAGTGCACTATATAGGGAATGGGACCTGGTCTAATGTAGTGCACTATATAGGGAATAGGGCTCTGGTCTAATGTAGTGCACTATATAGGGAATAGTGCTCCATTTGAGAAGCAAACATTGTCTGTGCATCAATACAGGGGGTAGCAGTAAGACGTCGTCAAGCTCCCCACATTCTTCCCTCTAGTGTATAGAGTCAGACAGAGCTGTCAGAGCTACAGAATACTGTTGAATATTGTTGATCCAGTACGGGCAGGTGTTGTTGACCTAGTTAAAGAAGCAGTCTTTCAGGGTGAACCACATTTCTCTCTTCACTTAAAAACATACTCTCCTGTTCACTCAGTCTGCATTAAGCACCTGGACAAACTCTCCACAGGAACGTCTTTTAACAAAAAGGAAACGTCTATCCAAATCATTACCCACGCTGTACAGAGTTTGATAGAACAGGGGCTAGAAGAATGTATCGCACGCCTAGCCATCAGACACATGACCTGTGAAAACAATATGCAACATATGTCTCCACCCGTTTAGTCAACCGATGACTGCAGAGGTTAGGGTTAGGTTAGGTTGGGGATTGACCCTCACACTTTAACCTCACGGACAATACAGTCACTTCCTGACTCAACTACAACTGTACAGTCACTTCCTGAGTCAACTAGACTACAACTGCACAGTCACTTCCTGAGTCAACTAGACTACGCCTGTACAGTCACTTCCTGAGTCAGCTAGACTACAACTGTACAGTCACTTCCTGAGTCAGCTAGACTACAACTGTACAGTCACTTCCTGAATCAGCTAGACTACAACTGTACAGTCACTTCCTGAGTCAGCTAGACTACAACTGTACAGTCACTTCCTGCTACAAAGACAACATAATGACAATTCAGTAGAATACATCCAGCTTCATACTATAACCCTGTGGAACAGGGGGCCAGCTTCATACTATAACCCTGTGGAACAGGGGGCCAGCTCCATACTATAACCCTGTGGAACAGGGGACCAGCTCCATACTATAACCCTGTGGAACAGGGGACCAGCTCCATACTATAACCCTGTGGAACAGGGGACCAGCTCCATACTATAACCCTGTGGAACAGGGGGCCAGCTCCATACTATAACCCTGTGGAACAGTGGGCCAGCTCCATACTATAACCCTGTGGAACAGTGGGCCAGCTCCATACTATAACCCTGTGGAACAGTGGGCCAGCTCCATACTATAACCCTGTGGAACAGGGGACCAGCTCCATACTATAACCCTGTGGAACAGGGGACCAGCTCCATACTATAACCCTGTGGAACAGGGGGCCAGCTCCATACTATAACCCTGTGGAACAGGGGGCCAGCTCCATACTATAACCCTGTGGAACAGTAGGGAACAGGGGGCCAGCTCCATACTATAACCCTGTGGAACAGGGGGCCAGCTCCATACTATAACCCTGTGGAACAGGGGACCAGCTCCATACTATAACCCTGTGGAACAGGGGACCAGCTCCATACTATAACCCTGTGGAACAGGGGGCCAGCTCCATACTATAACCCTGTGGAACAGTAGGGGACAGGGGGCCAGCTCCATACTATAACCCTGTGGAACAGGGGACCAGCTCCATACTATAACCCTGTGGAACAGGGACCAGCTCCATACTATAACCCTGTGGAACAGGGGGCCAGCTCCATACTATAACCCTGTGGAACAGGGACCAGCTCCATACTATAACCCTGTGGAACAGGGGACCAGCTCCATACTATAACCCTGTGGAACAGGGGACCAGCTCCATACTATAACCCTGTGGAACAGGGGACCAGCTCCATACTATAACCCTGTGGAACAGGGGGCCAGCTCCATACTATAACCCTGTGGAACAGTAGGGGACAGGGGGCCAGCTCCATACTATAACCCTGTGGAACAGGGGGCCAGCTCCATACTATAACCCTGTGGAACAGGGGGCCAGCTCCATACTATAACCCTGTGGAACAGTAGGGAACAGGGGGCCAGCTCCATACTATAACCCTGTGGAACAGTAGGGAACAGGGGGCCAGCTCCATACTATAACCCTGTGGAACAGGGGACCAGCTCCATACTATAACCCTGTGGAACAGGGGGCCAGCTCCATACTATAACCCTGTGGAACAGTGGGGAACAGGGGGCCAGCTCCATACTATAACCCTGTGGAACAGTAGGGAACAGGGGGCCAGCTCCATACTATAACCCTGTGGAACAGTAGGGAACAGACTGTCAGGAGCTACAGGCCTGGACAAGTCAGGAGGAGTTATACTAAACTACAGTACACACAAAGCCACTTTAAGAAGTAGGAAATGAATAATGACATGTCAGCATCTCGCCCACTCCGCTACAGCTCCAAGGTATAATGACTTAGCATCTTGCCCACTCTGCTACAGCTCCAAGGTATAATGACTTGGCATCTTGTTTGTTTACACTTGGCACTACCTATCTCTGTCTCTCTCTCTATGGGTGGTCCGAGTCAGGTCTCAGTGTGCTCACGTGTTCCGGACCAGTCCAGAACCACTAGTATATATACACACACACACACACACACACACACACACACACACACACACACACACGTGTTCCAGACCAGTCCAGGACCACGGGTATACGTGTTTGAAGACTGTGTCGGCCTGCTGAGCTGAAGCCTTGACATTCTCTCAGAGAGCTAATACAACGCCTGCTGAGCTGAAGCCTTGACATCCTCTCAGAGAGCTGATACAAGGCCTGCTGAGCTGAAGCCTTGAGACATCCTCTCAGAGAGCTGATACAAGGCCTGCTGAGCTGAAGCCTTGGCATCCTCTCAGAGAGCTGATACAAGGCCTGCTGAGCTGAAGCCTTGAGACATCCTCTCAGAGAGCTAATACAAGGCCTGCTGAGCTGAAGCCTTGGCATTCTCTCAGAGAGCTGATACAAGGCCTGCTGAGCTGAAGCCTTGACATTCTCTCAGAGAGCTAATACAAGGCCTGCTGAGCCGAAGCCTTGACATCCTCTCAGAGACCTGATACAAGGCCTGCTGAGCCGAAGCCTTGACATTCTCTCAGAGAGCTGATACAAGGCCTGCTGAGCTGAAGCCTTGACATTCTCTCAGAGAGCTGATACAGGACCTGCTGAGCTGAAGCCTCAGTCTTTAGGTCTCAGGCAAGGTTTCTCATCAAACAAGCAATGTTTTTTTTCCCTGAACCACAAGGAAATATAGTCTAGCTCAACTTCAGCATCACAGTTTGTACAGAGGTAGTACATTTAAAAAGGGACATGACAAGTTTTTTTAAAAAGGACTATGTAATTATACGGCCATCAGCTGCACCTATTACAATAAACTGCAGCCGTCAGCAGAACATTAGACCGGTGCTGACGTCACTGGTTGGAAACACTGGTGGATTAATGGAAAAGGGGAAGATCTGAGTCGGGGGGGGTTTAGAAGGAAAGAAAACTCCAGAAGAATCATCGGAGCCAGTTAAACACTACTGCCTTGGACGGGCGGGGGCATTTTTTTCCCCCCTTACCCACAATGCATTTGGAAAATAAAACAGTTTTACGCCTGGAGTGGAAAAGAGGAGTTAAGAGGAGTGTGATGATGATGATGTCAGCGCCGGCGGTGACAAGTGGAGAGTTACATCTCATAGAGACCAATGGAAGCTACTGGAAGGATCCCAAATGGAGAGTTACATCTCATAGAGACCAATGGAAGCTACTGGAAGGATCCCAAATGGAGAGTTACATCTCATAGAGACCAACGGAAGCTACTGGAAGGATCCCAAATGGAGAGTTACATCTCATAGAGACCAATGGAAGCTACTGGAAGGATCCCAACTGGCAGCCTATTCCTTATATACTACACTACACTACTTTTGTCCAGAGCCTTATCGGGAATAGGAAGACATTAGGGACTTGGTCACTGGAGGCCACGGTGGCCATTACAGATTATAGGAAAGATGGGAAATACACACTGCTACAGACGGAGAGAAAAGGAATCCTAACTAAAGACATATTGAACCCTTTATAAGGGTGGCCCCCTGTTATATTGAACCCTTTATAAGGGTGGCCCCCTGTTATATTGAACCCTTTATAAGGGTGGCCCCCTGTTATATTGAACCCTTTATAAGGGTGGCCCCCTGTTATATTGAACCCTTTATAAGGGTGGCCCCCTGTTATATTGAACCCTTTATAAGGGTGGCCCCCTGTTATATTGAACCCTTTATAAGGGTGGCCCCCTGTTATATTGAACCCTTTATAAGGGTGGCCCCCTGTTATATTGAACCCTTTATAAGGGTGGCCCCCTGTTATATTGAACCCTTTATAAGGGTGGCCCCTTGTTATATTGAACCCTTTATAAGGGTGGCCCCCTGTTATATTGAACCCTTTATAAGGGTGGCCCCCTGTTATATTGAACCCTTTATAAGGGTGGCCCCCCTGTTATATTGAACCCTTTATAAGGGTGGCCCCCTGTTATATTGAACCCTTTATAAGGGTGGCCCCCTGTTATATTGAACCCTTTATAAGGGTGGCCCCCTGTTATATTGAACCCTTTATAAGGGTGGCCCCCTGTTATATTGAACCCTTTATAAGGGTGGCCCCCTGTTATATTGAACCCTTTATAAGGGTGGCCCCCTGTTATATTGAACCCTTTATAAGGGTGGCCCCCTGTTATATTGAACCCTTTATAAGGGTGGCCCCCTGTTATATTGAACCCTTTATAAGGGTGGCCCCCTGTTATATTGAACCCTTTATAAGGGTGGCCCCTTGTTATATTGAACCCTTTATAAGGGTGGCCCCTGTTATATTGAACCCTTTATAAGGGTGGCCCCCTGTTATATTGAACCCTTTATAAGGGTGGCCCCCCTGTTATATTGAACCCTTTATAAGGGTGGCCCCCTGTTATATTGAACCCTTTATAAGGGTGGCCCCCTGTTATATTGAACCCTTTATAAGGGTGGCCCCCTGTTATATTGAACCCTTTATAAGGGTGGCCCCCTGTTATATTGAACCCTTTATAAGGGTGGCCCCCTGTTATATTGAACCCTTTATAAGGGTGGCCCCCTGTTATATTGAACCCTTTATAAGGGTGGCCCCCTGTTATATTGAACCCTTTATAAGGGTGGCCCCCTGTTATATTGAACCCTTTATAAGGGTGGCCCCCTGTTATATTGAACCCTTTATAAGGGTGGCCCCCTGTTATATTGAACCCTTTATAAGGGTGGCCCCCTGTTATATTGAACCCTTTATAAGGGTGGCCCCCTGTTATATTGAACCCTTTATAAGGGTGGCCCCCTGTTATATTGAACCCTTTATAAGGTGTATATAGATGGTTCAGAAATCACTCAGCATCTATGAAGTGCTTTTGAAGCATTTAGGAGGGCTTCGTGAACGTTCTATAAAGCCTTCATGATATGGACTTCGTTTCAAGTGGGACGGAGGGATGGAAAAGGAGGAGCGGGATCTTACCTAGAATGGAGTGGACTCTGACAGATAGCTGAGTTCTCAGGATCAGGATGGGCTTCTTCCCTCTACTGTGGAGAGAGAGAGAGAATACTTTAGTGAAGAGGAGAGAGGAGGAGAGAGAGAGAATACTTTAGTGAAGAGGAGAGAGGAGGAGAGAGAGAGAATACTTTAGTGAATAGAGGAGAGAGAGAGAGGAGGAGAGAGAGAGAATACTTTAGTGAAAAGAGGAGAGAGAGAGGAGGAGAGAGAGAATACTTTAGTGAATAGAGGAGGAGAGAGGAGGAGAGAGAGAATACTTTAGTGAATAGAGGAGGAGAGAGGAGGAGAGAGAGAATACTTTAGTGAATAGAGGAGAGAGAGGAGGAGAGAGAGAATACTTTAGTGAATAGAGGAGGAGAGAGGAGGAGAGAGGAGGAGAGAGAGAATACTTTAGTGAATAGAGGAGAGAGAGGAGGAGAGAGAATACTTTAGTGAATAGAGGAGAGAGAGGAGGAGAGAGGAGGAGAGAGAGAATACTTTAGTGAAGAGGAGAGAGAGAATACTTTAGTGAATAGAGGAGAGAGAGGAGGAGAGAGAGAATACTTTAGTGAATAGAGGAGAGAGAGGAGGAGAGAGAGGATACTTTAGTGAATAGAGGAGAGAGAGGATACTTTAGTGAAGAGGAGAGAGAGAATACTTTAGTGAAGAGGAGAGAGAGAGAGAGAAGGCTAGTGGGACGATAAAGAAGTGACAGTATCAGTTAGTCAATAACATCAGGTCATAGGGAGAAATATCTATGGAGAGGACGTGGCTCAATACGGCCTACTGCCAGGGGAACGGAGCCCAGAGGACGTGACTCAATACATCCTACTGCCAGGGGAACGGAGCCCAGAGGACGTGACTCAATACGGCCTACTGCCAGGGGAACGGAGCCCAGAGGACGTGGCTCAATACGACCTACTGCCAGGGGAACGGAGCCTGAAGCCCAGAGGACGTGGCTCAATACATCCTACTGCCAGGGGAACGGAGCCCAGAGGACGTGACTCAATAAGTCCTACTGCCAGGGGAACGGAGCCCAGAGGACGTGGCTCAATACAGCCTACTGCCAGGGGAACAGTGCCCAGAGGACGTGGCTCAATACATCCTACTGCCAGGGGACGTGACTCAATACAGCCTACTGCCAGGGGAACGGAGCCCAGAGGACGTGGCTCAATACGGCCTACTGCCAGGGGAACGGAGCCTGAAGCCCAGAGGACGTGGCTCAATACATCCTACTGCCAGGGGAACGGAGCCCAGAGGACGTGGCTCAATACAGCCTACTGCCAGGGGACGTGGCTCATTAAGGCCTACTGCCAGGGGAACAGAGCCCAGAGGACGTGACTCAATAAGTCCTACTGCCAGGGGAACGGTGCCCAGAGGACGTGGCTCAATAAGTCCTACTGCCAGGGGAACGGAGCCCGGAGCACAGACTGCATTATGTATCATGTCAGTTTATTTTCCATTCTAAGATCAAACCATTCCACATAGTAACGTGGCTGGAGAGGTTCACGGAGTTGAGATTCTCCTCTGTCTGAGTGCTGGAGAGGTTCACGGAGATGAGATTCTCCTATGTCTGAGTGCTGGAGAGGTTCACGGAGTTGAGATTCTCCTCTGTCTGAGTGCTGGAGAGGTTCACGGAGTTGAGATTCTCCTCTGTCTGAGTGCTGGAGAGGTTCACGGAGTTGAGATTCTCCTCTGTCTGAGTGCTGGAGAGGTTCACGGAGTTGAGATTCTCCTCTGTCTGAGTGCTGGAGAGGTTCACGGAGTTGAGATTCTCCTCTGTCTGAGTGCTGGAGAGGTTCACGGAGTTGAGATTCTCCTCTGTCTGAGTGCTGAAACAGACGGGGCTAGACTGTAGATATCTCCTGCTACCCTGAGTGCCATCCCAATAAACACAACAATGGCCTGGCTGTGACGGCTGGTCCAGCAGGGATTATATACTATGGCAGATTCTGGAGGAGAGCAGAGGAGAAGAGCAGAGAGGTATGGAGACTATGCTGTGTCAGGGTGTGTGTGTGTGTGTCAGGGTTTGTGTGTCAGGGTGTGTGTGTGTGTGTGTGTCAGGGTGTGTGTGTCAGGGTGTGTGTGTGTGTGTGTGTGTACTGTAAGTTCTCATCACATCTTAACATCATCATCACATATACAAGTTGACCCACTCACATGACAATTAGCACCCTGCCGTTTTCCAGGTCCTTCAAATGACGTATTTCTTCTGTGCCAACCCTCCCCCTCCCTCCCTCCCTCCCCTCCCCTGCCCGCCCTCCCTCCCTCCCTCTCCCCTCCCTCTCTCCCTCCCAGTATTTCAGCTGTGACCACACACTGTTCCACACAACATGCCCTTGTCCCAGCTCTCCTGTGATCTCCATGTTCATAAGACCAGTTAACCAGGGGTGTGTCACAAATGGCAGCCTATGCCCTAAACAGTGTACTACTTGTGGCCA
The DNA here is from genome assembly GCF_057628025.1 of Oncorhynchus mykiss. Lineage (NCBI taxonomy): Eukaryota > Metazoa > Chordata > Actinopteri > Salmoniformes > Salmonidae > Oncorhynchus > Oncorhynchus mykiss. The sequence goes on from NC_143047.1 coordinate 49,035,980, forward strand.
GAGCCCTAAAGGCCCCCTGGGTCAAAAGTAGTGGACTATAAAAAGGGGGAAAGGGCTGGCATTTGGGAGGCTGACAAGGGCTCCGGCTTCAACAACAACATAGGTAACATGTCCCAGTAGTTCTAACAGGGGAGACCTGCTTCCAAATCAAACACACTACAGATGTCTGATCGTGACGTTTCCCCCCCAGAGTCGGTTCGGTCATTTTAGGAGGCCGGTAGGTCTCTCCCATTCATGTTGTCAGCCTGCTGCTGCTTCTAGACTGAGGGGATGTAGCTGCTGCTTCTAGACTGAGGGGATGTAGCTGCTGCTTCTAGACTGAGGGGATGTAGCTGCTGCTGCTTCTAGACTGAGGGGATGTAGCTGCTGCTGCTGCTTCTAGACTGAGGGGATGTAGCTGCTGCTTCTAGACTGAGGTGATGTAGCTGCTGCTGCTTCTAGACTGAGGTGATGTAGCTGCTGCTGCTTCTAGACTGAGGTGATGTAGCTGCTGCTGCTGCTTCTAGACTGAGGTGATGTAGCTGCTGCTGCTTCTAGACTGAGGTGATGTAGCTGCTGCTGCTTCTAGACTGAGGGGATGTAGCTGCTGCTGCTTCTAGACTGAGGTGATGTAGCTGCTGCTGCTGCTTCTAGACTGAGGGGATGTAGCTGCTGCTGCTGCTGCTTCTAGACTGAGGGGATGTAGCTGCTGCTTCTAGACTGAGGTGATGTAGCTGCTGCTTCTAGACTGAGGTGATGTAGCTGCTGCTGCTGCTTCTAGACTGAGGTGATGTAGCTGCTGCTGCTTCTAGACTGAGGGGATGTAGCTGCTGCTGCTTCTAGACTGAGGTGATGTAGCTGCTGCTGCTTCTAGACTGAGGGGATGTAGCTGCTGCTGCTTCTAGACTGAGGTGATGTAGCTGCTGCTGCTTCTAGACTGAGGGGATGTAGCTGCTGCTGCTTCTAGACTGAGGGGATGTAGCTGCTGCTGCTTCTAGACTGAGGGGATGTAGCTGCTGCTGCTGCTGCTTCTAGACTGAGGGGATGTAGCTGCTGCTGCTTCTAGACTGAGGGGATGTAGCTGCTGCTGCTTCTAGACTGAGGGGATGTAGCTGCTGCTTCTAGACTGAGGGGATGTAGCTGCTGCTTCTAGACTGAGGTGATGTAGCTGCTGCTGCTTCTAGACTGAGGGGATGTAGCTGCTGCTGCTGCTGCTTCTAGACTGAGGGGATGTAGCTGCTGCTGCTGCTGCTTCTAGACTGAGGGGATGTAGCTGCTGCTTCTAGACTGAGGTGATGTAGCTGCTGCTTCTAGACTGAGGGGATGTAGCTGCTGCTTCTAGACTGAGGGGATGTAGCTGCTGCTGCTTCTAGACTGAGGTGATGTAGCTGCTGCTGCTTCTAGACTGAGGGGATGTAGCTGCTGCTGCTTCTAGACTGAGGGGATGTAGCTGCTGCTGCTTCTAGACTGAGGGGATGTAGCTGCTGCTTCTAGACTGAGGGGATGTAGCTGCTGCTGCTTCTAGACTGAGGGGATGTAGCTGCTGCTGCTTCTAGACTGAGGGGATGTAGCTGCTGCTGCTTCTAGACTGAGGGGATGTAGCTGCTGCTGCTTCTAGACTGAGGGGATGTAGCTGCTGCTGCTTCTAGACTGAGGGGATGTAGCTGCTGCTGCTTCTAGACTGAGGGGATGTAGCTGCTGCTGCTTCTAGACTGAGGTGATGTAGCTGCTGCTGCTGCTTCTAGACTGAGGTGATGTAGCTGCTGCTGCTGCTTCTAGACTGAGGGGATGTAGCTGCTGCTGCTGCTTCTAGACTGAGGTGATGTAGCTGCTGCTGCTGCTTCTAGACTGAGGGGATGTAGCTGCTGCTGCTTCTAGACTGAGGGGATGTAGCTGCTGCTGCTTCTAGACTGAGGTGATGTAGCTGCTGCTGCTGCTTCTAGACTGAGGGGATGTAGCTGCTGCTGCTGCTTCTAGACTGAGGGGATGTAGCTGCTGCTGCTGCTTCTAGACTGAGGGGATGTAGCTGCTGCTGCTTCTAGACTGAGGGGATGTAGCTGCTGCTGCTTCTAGACTGAGGGGATGTAGCTGCTGCTGCTTCTAGACTGAGGTGATGTAGCTGCTGCTGCTGCTTCTAGACTGAGGTGATGTAGCTGCTGCTGCTGCTTCTAGACTGAGGGGATGTAGCTGCTGCTGCTTCTAGACTGAGGTGATGTAGCTGCTGCTGCTGCTTCTAGACTGAGGGGATGTAGCTGCTGCTGCTGCTTCTAGACTGAGGGGATGTAGCTGCTGCTGCTGCTTCTAGACTGAGGGGATGTAGCTGCTGCTGCTTCTAGACTGAGGGGATGTAGCTGCTGCTGCTTCTAGACTGAGGGGATGTAGCTGCTGCTGCTTCTAGACTGAGGGGATGTAGCTGCTGCTGCTTCTAGACTGAGGGGATGTAGCTGCTGCTTCTAGACTGAGGGGATGTAGCTGCTGCTGCTTCTAGACTGAGGGGATGTAGCTGCTGCTGCTGCTTCTAGACTGAGGTGATGTAGCTGCTGCTGCTGCTTCTAGACTGAGGGGATGTAGCTGCTGCTGCTTCTAGACTGAGGGGATGTAGCTGCTGCTGCTTCTAGACTGAGGGGATGTAGCTGCTGCTGCTTCTAGACTGAGGGGATGTAGCTGCTGCTGCTTCTAGACTGAGGGGATGTAGCTGCTGCTGCTTCTAGACTGAGGTGATGTAGCTGCTGCTTCTAGACTGAGGGGATGTAGCTGCTGCTGCTTCTAGACTGAGGTGATGTAGCTGCTGCTGCTTCTAGACTGAGGTGATGTAGCTGCTGCTTCTAGACTGAGGGGATGTAGCTGCTGCTGCTTCTAGACTGAGGGGATGTAGCTGCTGCTTCTAGACTGAGGGGATGTAGCTGCTGCTTCTAGACTGAGGGGATGTAGCTGCTGCTTCTAGACTGAGGTGACGTGGATATGAATGATCCGGGCCCCGCCTCTTGCGGAGGGGCGAGAGAAAGTCACCGTCACAGGGAACAGCGGGACAAAACACCTCTTTGATTACATCCCAAATAGCACCTTATTCCCATAGGGCTCTAGCGAAAGGTAGTGTTCTGTATAGAGAAGAGGGTGCTATGTGGGATGCAGACAACGTCATGTGAACTAGAGAGGAGAGACAGAAGGCTTTGTGAGGTCAAATCAGATTCAAATCAGATTCAGGCACAAGTTAATGAATGGGGCCCATAGATGATAAACAGCGCTAGTTGCAGTAAGACAATCACAGTCTGTTCTGGGGAGAAACGTACTTGATGTCTATATGAATACGGAGGAGGAAACGTTTTGTATGAGTACCAACCCACCGACAGACTCGTATGTCCCCCAGTCTCAAACCCACCGACAGACTCGTATGTCCCCCCAGTCTCAACCCACTGACAGTCTCGTATGTCCCCCAGTCTCAACCCACTGACAGACTCGTATGTCCCCCAGTACCAACCCACCGACAGACTCGTATGTCCCCCCAGTCTCAACCCACTGACAGTCTCGTATGTCCCCCAGTCTCTACCCACCGACAGACTCGTATGTCCCCCAGTCTCGTATGTCCCCCAGTACCAACCCACCGACAGACTCGTATGTCCCCTAGTCTCATCCCACTGACAGACTCGTAGGTCCCCCCGTATCAACCCACTGACAGTCTCGTATGTCCCCCAGTCTCATCCCACTGACAGACTCGTAGGTCCCCCAGTCTCGTATGTCCCCCGTATCATCCCACTGACAGACTCGTATGTCCCCCCAGTCTCAACCCACTGACAGTCTCGTATGTCCCCCAGTCTCATCCCACTGACAGACTCGTAGGTCCCCCAGTCTCGTATGTCCCCCGTATCAACCCACTGACAGTCTCGTATGTCCCCCAGTCTCATCCCACTGACAGACTCGTAGGTCCCCCAGTCTCGTATGTCCCCCGTATCAACCCACTGACAGTCTCGTATGTCCCGCAGTCTCATCCCACTGACAGACTCCTATGTCCCCCAGTCTCTTTAATCCTCCAGACTGGTTCTGTGTACTAATCACACCTTCCTGTCTTCTAGAAAGGTCTTTAGTCCTCCAGAATGGTTCTGTGTAGTAATCACATCTGTCTTCTAGAAAGGTCTTTAGTCCTCTAGAATGGTTCTATGTAGTAATCACATCTGTCTTCTAGAAAGGTCTTTAGTCCTCTAGAATGGTTCTGTGTAGTAATCACATCTGTCTTCTAGAAAGGTCTTTAGTCCTCTAGAATGGTTCTATGTAGTAATCACATCTGTCTTCTAGAAAGGTCTTTAGTCCTCTAGAATGGTTCTATGTAGTAATCACATCTACCTGTGTTCTAGAAAGGTATTTTTCACACTTCCCCCCCAGACTCTATTTTCATCCTGTGAGTTTAAAGAGGACTAGCTTGTCATTAACAATAATACTGTTGTCTGTTGGAACTTGACACCTTTCCACTCGAGCAACTAGCTGGTGGAGTGTGTGTGTGTTTTCACGTGGCCATACGTCTGTCTGCGTGTATGTGTGTGTTTCTGCCCCTTCCTTCTCCCTCTGCGTCTCCTCTAGCTGATTGAGATGTGAGGAGAGTGGCAAGAGATCACAGGGACATGATGACTGACACACCCGCCTGGACATGAGCAACAGAGAGAGACTGAAGCACAGCAGAACACCGTGTTACCCAGCATCTCTCCTCACAGCTCCATGAGACACCCAGCATCTCTCCTCACAGCTCCATGCTCAACACCAATGATTCCCAACTAGGGATACTATGACCCCTGGGGATACTTGGCCTATCCTCAGGGGGGGATACTTGGCCTATCCTCAGGGGGGGATACTTGGCCTATCCTCAGGGGGGGATACTTGGCCTATCCTCAGGAGGGGTACTTGGCCTATCCTCAGGGGGGGGGGGGGTACTTGGCCTATCCTCAGGGGGGGGGGTACTTGGCCTATCCTCAGGGGGGGGGGTACTTGGCCTATCCTCAGGGGGGGGGGTACTTGGCCTATCCTCAGGGGGGGGGGTACTTGGCCTATCCTCAGGGGGGGGGGTACTTGGCCTATCCTCAGGGGGGGGGGTACTTGGCCTATCCTCAGGGGGGGGGGGTACTTGGCCTATCCTCAGGGGGGGGGGTACTTGGCCTATCCTCAGGGGGGGGGGTACTTGGCCTATCCTCAGGGGGGGGGGTACTTGGCCTATCCTCAGGGGGGGGGTACTTGGCCTATCCTCAGGGGGGGTACTTGGCCTATCCTCAGGGGGGGTACTTGGCCTATCCTCAGGGGGGGTACTTGGCCTATCCTCAGGGGGGGTACTTGGCCTATCCTCAGGGGGGGGTACTTGGCCTATCCTCAGGGGGGGGTACTTGGCCTATCCTCAGGGGGGGGTACTTGGCCTATCCTCAGGGGGGGGGGGGGGGGGGTACTTGGCCTATCCTCAGGAGGGGGGGGGAGGGGGTACTTGGCCTATCCTCAGGGGGGGGTACTTGGCCTATCCTCAGGGGGGGGGGGTACTTGGCCTATCCTCAGGGGGGGGGGGTACTTGGCCTATCCTCAGGGGGGGGGGGTACTTGGCCTATCCTCAGGGGGGGGGGTACTTGGCCTATCCTCAGGGGGGGGGGGTACTTGGCCTATCCTCAGGGGGGGGGGGGTACTTGGCCTATCCTCAGGGGGGGGGGGTACTTGGCCTATCCTCAGGGGGGGGGGGTACTTGGCCTATCCTCAGGGGGGGGGGGTACTTGGCCTATCCTCAGGGGGGGGGGGTACTTGGCCTATCCTCAGGGGGGGGGGGGTACTTGGCCTATCCTCAGGGGGGGGGGGTACTTGGCCTATCCTCAGGGGGGGGGGGTACTTGGCCTATCCTCAGGGGGGGGGGGTACTTGGCCTATCCTCAGGGGGGGGGGGGTACTTGGCCTATCCTCAGGGGGGGGGGGTACTTGGCCTATCCTCAGGGGGGGGGGTACTTGGCCTATCCTCAGGGGGGGGGGGGTACTTGGCCTATCCTCAGGGGGGGGGGGTACTTGGCCTATCCTCAGGGGGGGGGGTACTTGGCCTATCCTCAGGGGGGGGGGGTGCTTGGCCTATCCTCAGGGGGGGGGGGGTACTTGGCCTATCCTCAGGGGGGGGGGGTACTTGGCCTATCCTCAGGGGGGGGGGGTACTTGGCCTATCCTCAGGGGGGGGGGGGTACTTGGCCTATCCTCAGGGGGGGGGGGTACTTGGCCTATCCTCAGGGGGGGGGGGTACTTGGCCTATCCTCAGGGGGGGGGGGGTACTTGGCCTATCCTCAGGGGGGGGGGTACTTGGCCTATCCTCAGGGGGGGGGGGTACTTGGCCTATCCTCAGGGGGGGGGGGTACTTGGCCTATCCTCAGGGGGGGGGGGTACTTGGCCTATCCTCAGGGGGGGGGGGTACTTGGCCTATCCTCAGGGGGGGGGGGTACTTGGCCTATCCTCAGGGGGGGGGGGTACTTGGCCTATCCTCAGGGGGGGGGGGTACTTGGCCTATCCTCAGGGGGGGGGGGTACTTGGCCTATCCTCAGGGGGGGGGGGGTACTTGGCCTATCCTCAGGGGGGGGGGGGTACTTGGCCTATCCTCAGGGGGGGGGGGTACTTGGCCTATCCTCAGGGGGGGGGGGGGTACTTGGCCTATCCTCGGGGGGGGGGGTACTTGGCCTATCCTCAGGGGGGGGGGGTACTTGGCCTATCCTCAGGGGGGGGGGGTACTTGGCCTATCCTCAGGGGGGGGGGGTACTTGGCCTATCCTCAGGGGGGGGGGGTACTTGGCCTATCCTCAGGGGGGGGGGGTACTTGGCCTATCCTCAGGGGGGGGGGGTACTTGGCCTATCCTCAGGGGGGGGGGGTACTTGGCCTATCCTCAGGGGGGGGGGGTACTTGGCCTATCCTCAGGGGGGGGGGGTACTTGGCCTATCCTCAGGGGGGGGGGGTACTTGGCCTATCCTCAGGGGGGGGGGGTACTTGGCCTATCCTCAGGGGGGGGGGGTACTTGGCCTATCCTCAGGGGGGGGGGGTACTTGGCCTATCCTCAGGGGGGGGGGGTACTTGGCCTATCCTCAGGGGGGGGGGTACTTGGCCTATCCTCAGGGGGGGGGGGTACTTGGCCTATCCTCAGGGGGGGGGGGTACTTGGCCTATCCTCAGGGGGGGGGGGTACTTGGCCTATCCTCAGGGGGGGGGGGTACTTGGCCTATCCTCAGGGGGGGGGGGTACTTGGCCTATCCTCAGGGGGGGGGGGTACTTGGCCTATCCTCAGGGGGGGGGGGTACTTGGCCTATCCTCAGGGGGGGGGGGTACTTGGCCTATCCTCAGGGGGGGGGGGTACTTGGCCTATCCTCAGGGGGGGGGGGTACTTGGCCTATCCTCAGGGGGGGGGGGTACTTGGCCTATCCTCAGGGGGGGGGGGTACTTGGCCTATCCTCAGGGGGGGGGGTACTTGGCCTATCCTCAGGGGGGGGGGGTACTTGGCCTATCCTCAGGGGGGGGGGGTACTTGGCCTATCCTCAGGGGGGGGGGGTACTTGGCCTATCCTCAGGGGGGGGGGGTACTTGGCCTATCCTCAGGGGGGGGGGGTACTTGGCCTATCCTCAGGGGGGGGGGGTACTTGGCCTATCCTCAGGGGGGGGGGGGTACTTGGCCTATCCTCAGGGGGGGGGGGTACTTGGCCTATCCTCAGGGGGGGGGGGTACTTGGCCTATCCTCAGGGGGGGGGGGGTACTTGGCCTATCCTCAGGGGGGGGGGTACTTGGCCTATCCTCAGGGGGGGGGGGTACTTGGCCTATCCTCAGGGGGGGGGGGTACTTGGCCTATCCTCAGGGGGGGGGGGTACTTGGCCTATCCTCAGGGGGGGGGGGGTACTTGGCCTATCCTCAGGGGGGGGGGGTACTTGGCCTATCCTCAGGGGGGGGGGGTACTTGGCCTATCCTCAGGGGGGGGGGGTACTTGGCCTATCCTCAGGGGGGGGGGGTACTTGGCCTATCCTCAGGGGGGGGGGGTACTTGGCCTATCCTCAGGGGGGGGGGGTACTTGGCCTATCCTCAGGGGGGGGGGGTACTTGGCCTATCCTCAGGGGGGGGGGGTACTTGGCCTATCCTCAGGGGGGGGGGGTACTTGGCCTATCCTCAGGGGGGGGGGGTACTTGGCCTATCCTCAGGGGGGGGGGGTACTTGGCCTATCCTCAGGGGGGGGGGGTACTTGGCCTATCCTCAGGGGGGGGGGGTACTTGGCCTATCCTCAGGGGGGGGGGGTACTTGGCCTATCCTCAGGGGGGGGGGGTACTTGGCCTATCCTCAGGGGGGGGGGGTACTTGGCCTATCCTCAGGGGGGGGGGGTACTTGGCCTATCCTCAGGGGGGGTACTTGGCCTATCCTCAGGGGGGGTACTTGTCCTATCCTCAGGGGGGGTACTTGTCCTATCCTCAGGGGGGGTACTTGGCCTATCCTCAGGGGGGGTACTTGGCCTATCCTCAGGGGGGGTACTTGGCCTATCCTCAGGGGGGGTACTTGGCCTATCCTCAGGGGGGGTACTTGGCCTATCCTCAGGGGGGGTACTTGGCCTATCCTCAGGGGGGGTACTTGGCCTATCCTCAGGGGGGGTACTTGGCCTATCCTCAGGGGGGGTACTTGGCCTATCCTCAGGGGGGGTACTTGGCCTATCCTCAGGGGGGGTACTTGGCCTATCCTCAGGGGGGGTACTTGGCCTATCCTCAGGGGGGGTACTTGGCCTATCCTCAGGGGGGGTACTTGGCCTATCCTCAGGGGGGGTACTTGGCCTATCCTCAGGGGGGGTACTTGGCCTATCCTCAGGGGGGGTACTTGGCCTATCCTCAGGGGGGGTACTTGGCCTATCCTCAGGGGGGGTGCTTGGCCTATCCTCAGGGGGGGTGCTTGGCCTATCCTCAGGGGGGGTGCTTGGCCTATCCTCAGGGGGGGTACTTGGCCTATCCTCAGGGGGGTACTTGGCCTATCCTCAGGGGGGGTACTTGGCCTATCCTCAGGGGGGGTACTTGGCCTATCCTCAGGGGGGGTACTTGGCCTATCCTCAGGGGGGGTACTTGGCCTATCCTCAGGGGGGGTACTTGGCCTATCCTCAGGGGGGGTACTTGGCCTATCCTCAGGGGGGGTACTTGGCCTATCCTCAGGGGGGGTACTTGGCCTATCCTCAGGGGGGGTACTTGGCCTATCCTCAGGGGGGGTACTTGGCCTATCCTCAGGGGGGGTACTTGGCCTATCCTCAGGGGGGGTACTTGGCCTATCCTCAGGGGGGGTACTTGGCCTATCCTCAGGGGGGGTACTTGGCCTATCCTCAGGGGGGGTACTTGGCCTATCCTCAGGGGGGTACTTGGCCTATCCTCAGGGGGGGTACTTGGCCTATCCTCAGGGGGGGTACTTGGCCTATCCTCAGGGGGGGTACTTGGCCTATCCTCAGGGGGGGTACTTGGCCTATCCTCAGGGGGGGTACTTGGCCTATCCTCAGGGGGGGTACTTGGCCTATCCTCAGGGGGGGTACTTGGCCTATCCTCAGGGGGGGTACTTGGCCTATCCTCAGGGGGGGTACTTGGCCTATCCTCAGGGGGGGTACTTGGCCTATCCTCAGGGGGGGTACTTGGCCTATCCTCAGGGGGGGTACTTGGCCTATCCTCAGGGGGGGTACTTGGCCTATCCTCAGGGGGGGTACTTGGCCTATCCTCAGGGGGGGTACTTGGCCTATCCTCAGGGGGGGTACTTGGCCTATCCTCAGGGGGGGTACTTGGCCTATCCTCAGGGGGGTACTTGGCCTATCCTCAGGGGGGGTACTTGGCCTATCCTCAGGGGGGGTACTTGGCCTATCCTCAGGGGGGGTACTTGGCCTATCCTCAGGGGGGGTACTTGGCCTATCCTCAGGGGGGGTACTTGGCCTATCCTCAGGGGGGGTACTTGGCCTATCCTCAGGGGGGGTACTTGGCCTATCCTCAGGGGGGGTACTTGGCCTATCCTCAGGGGGGGTACTTGGCCTATCCTCAGGGGGGGTACTTGGCCTATCCTCAGGGGGGGTACTTGGCCTATCCTCAGGGGGGGTACTTGGCCTATCCTCAGGGGGGGTACTTGGCCTATCCTCAGGGGGGGTACTTGGCCTATCCTCAGGGGGGGTACTTGGCCTATCCTCAGGGGGGGTACTTGGCCTATCCTCAGGGGGGGTACTTGGCCTATCCTCAGGGGGGGTACTTGGCCTATCCTCAGGGGGGGTACTTGGCCTATCCTCAGGGGGGGTACTTGGCCTATCCTCAGGGGGGGTACTTGGCCTATCCTCAGGGGGGGTACTTGGCCTATCCTCAGGGGGGGTACTTGGCCTATCCTCAGGGGGGGTACTTGGCCTATCCTCAGGGGGGGTACTTGGCCTATCCTCAGGGGGGGTACTTGGCCTATCCTCAGGGGGGGTACTTGGCCTATCCTCAGGGGGGGTACTTGGCCTATCCTCAGGGGGGGTACTTGGCCTATCCTCAGGGGGGGTACTTGGCCTATCCTCAGGGGGGTACTTGGCCTATCCTCAGGGGGGGTACTTGGCCTATCCTCAGGGGGGGTACTTGGCCTATCCTCAGGGGGGGTACTTGGCCTATCCTCAGGGGGGGTACTTGGCCTATCCTCAGGGGGGGTACTTGGCCTATCCTCAGGGGGGGTACTTGGCCTATCCTCAGGGGGGGTACTTGGCCTATCCTCAGGGGGGTACTTGGCCTATCCTCAGGGGGGTACTTGGCCTATCCTCAGGGGGGGTACTTGGCCTATCCTCAGGGGGGGTACTTGGCCTATCCTCAGGGGGGTACTTGGCCTATCCTCAGGGGGGGTACTTGGCCTATCCTCAGGGGGGGTACTTGGCCTATCCTCAGGGGGGGGTACTTGGCCTATCCTCAGGGGGGGGTACTTGGCCTATCCTCAGGGGGGGGTACTTGGCCTATCCTCAGGGGGGTACTTGGCCTATCCTCAGGGGGGTACTTGGCCTATCCTCAGGGGGGTACTTGGCCTATCCTCAGGGGGGTACTTGGCCTATCCTCAGGGGGGTACTTGGCCTATCCTCAGGGGGGTACTTGGCCTATCCTCAGGGGGGTACTTGGCCTATCCTCAGGGGGGTACTTGGCCTATCCTCAGGGGGGTACTTGGCCTATCCTCAGGGGGGTACTTGGCCTATCCTCAGGGGGGTACTTGGCCTATCCTCAGGGGGGTACTTGGCCTATCCTCAGGGGGGTACTTGGCCTATCCTCAGGGGGGTACTTGGCCTATCCTCAGGGGGGTACTTGGCCTATCCTCAGGGGGGTACTTGGCCTATCCTCAGGGGGGTACTTGGCCTATCCTCAGGGGGGTACTTGGCCTATCCTCAGGGGGGTACTTGGCCTATCCTCAGGGGGGTACTTGGCCTATCCTCAGGGGGGTACTTGGCCTATCCTCAGGGGGGTACTTGGCCTATCCTCAGGGGGGTACTTGGCCTATCCTCAGGGGGGTACTTGGCCTATCCTCAGGGGGGTACTTGGCCTATCCTCAGGGGGGTACTTGGCCTATCCTCAGGGGGGTACTTGGCCTATCCTCAGGGGGGTACTTGGCCTATCCTCAGGGGGGTACTTGGCCTATCCTCAGGGGGGTACTTGGCCTATCCTCAGGGGGGTACTTGGCCTATCCTCAGGGGGGTACTTGGCCTATCCTCAGGGGGGTACTTGGCCTATCCTCAGGGGGGTACTTGGCCTATCCTCAGGGGGGTACTTGGCCTATCCTCAGGGGGGTACTTGGCCTATCCTCAGGGGGGTACTTGGCCTATCCTCAGGGGGGTACTTGGCCTATCCTCAGGGGGGTACTTGGCCTATCCTCAGGGGGGTACTTGGCCTATCCTCAGGGGGGTACTTGGCCTATCCTCAGGGGGGTACTTGGCCTATCCTCAGGGGGGTACTTGGCCTATCCTCAGGGGGGTACTTGGCCTATCCTCAGGGGGGTACTTGGCCTATCCTCAGGGGGGTACTTGGCCTATCCTCAGGGGGGTACTTGGCCTATCCTCAGGGGGGTACTTGGCCTATCCTCAGGGGGGTACTTGGCCTATCCTCAGGGGGGTACTTGGCCTATCCTCAGGGGGGTACTTGGCCTATCCTCAGGGGGGTACTTGGCCTATCCTCAGGGGGGTACTTGGCCTATCCTCAGGGGGGTACTTGGCCTATCCTCAGGGGGGTACTTGGCCTATCCTCAGGGGGGGTACTTGGCCTATCCTCAGGGGGGGTACTTGGCCTATCCTCAGGGGGGTACTTGGCCTATCCTCAGGGGGGTACTTGGCCTATCCTCAGGGGGGTACTTGGCCTATCCTCAGGGGGGTACTTGGCCTATCCTCAGGGGGGTACTTGGCCTATCCTCAGGGGGGTACTTGGCCTATCCTCAGGGGGGTACTTGGCCTATCCTCAGGGGGGTACTTGGCCTATCCTCAGGGGGGTACTTGGCCTATCCTCAGGGGGGTACTTGGCCTATCCTCAGGGGGGTACTTGGCCTATCCTCAGGGGGGTACTTGGCCTATCCTCAGGGGGGTACTTGGCCTATCCTCAGGGGGGTACTTGGCCTATCCTCAGGGGGGTACTTGGCCTATCCTCAGGGGGGTACTTGGCCTATCCTCAGGGGGGTACTTGGCCTATCCTCAGGGGGGTACTTGGCCTATCCTCAGGGGGGTACTTGGCCTATCCTCAGGGGGGTACTTGGCCTATCCTCAGGGGGGTACTTGGCCTATCCTCAGGGGGGTACTTGGCCTATCCTCAGGGGGGTACTTGGCCTATCCTCAGGGGGGTACTTGGCCTATCCTCAGGGGGGTACTTGGCCTATCCTCAGGGGGGTACTTGGCCTATCCTCAGGGGGGTACTTGGCCTATCCTCAGGGGGGTACTTGGCCTATCCTCAGGGGGGTACTTGGCCTATCCTCAGGGGGGTACTTGGCCTATCCTCAGGGGGGTACTTGGCCTATCCTCAGGGGGGTACTTGAGAAGACTCGCGAGACCAAAGGCCTACTGGTAAAATACACGAGGGGTAATTCAGGGCAGAGCGAAATGCAGTTGGTGGCACAGTAACCAGAAAAAGTTGGGAACCACTGTTCTACATTTCTCTAGAATGTTCTACACTACTCTAGAATGCTCTAGAATGTCCTACACAGCTCTAGAATGTCCTACACAGCTCTAGAATGTCCTACACAGCTCTAGAATGTCCTACACAGAGAAGGAGACTGGTGGATAGAAAGCTGGATTACTACTGAAGCACAGTAGAAAGACAACTTGGACAGGAACTGGTCCAATCATTCTGCATTTCACACCTAAAACTAACACAATGTCTTCATCAGTAAAGTCTCTCTCTCTACCTAACTCCTACGTGGCATCTCTCCAGTCAGTGACATTTCCTATCTCAGTAAAATGACTCACTTCATCTTGCAACATGGACAAGGCCTGTTAAACTCAGCTGGAAACTCAGCTTGGACAGAAGACAGACAGAGATACTGTAGCATCAACGACTAGGAACCCTGACCCTGTCATGTTGCTGTAGAACTCATAGTTCACCCTGAAACACCCTGACTGTGTCATCATGTTGTGTTGTTGTAGAACTCATGGTTCACCCTGAAACACCCTGACTGTGTCTTCATGTTGCTGTAGAACTTATAGTTCACCCTGACTGTGTCTTCATGTTGCTGTAGAACTTATAGTTCACCCTGACTGTGTCATCATGTTGTGTTGTTGTAGAACTCATGGTTCACCCTGAAACACCCTGACTGTGTCTTCATGTTGCTGTAGAACTCATAGTTCACCCTGACTGTGTCTTCATGTTGCTGTAGAACTCATAGTTCACCCTGAAACACCCTGACTGTGTCTTCATGTTGCCGATGAACTCATAGTTCACCCTGAATGAAAGAAGTGACAGGGGTTTCCCTACATGACTGACACCCTGATTGTGTCTTCATGTTGTGTTGCTGTAGAACTGTGTGACAGGGGTTTCCTGTTTCCCTACATGATTGTCTGAGCTGGCAGAAAAAAAGGAGAGAAGGAAAGGAGAGAAGGAGCTCAATGAAGGAAAGGTCAAAGAGAGGAGAGAAGGAAAGAAGGAGATCAGTGAAGGAAAGGTAAACCGGAAGGAGGAAAGGAGAGGAGGAGATCAGTGAAGGAAAGGTAAACCAGAAGGAGGAAGGGAGAGGAGGAGATCAGTGAAGGAAAGGTAAACCGGAAGGAGGAAGGGAGAGGAGGAGATCAGTGAAGGAAAGGTAAACCAGAAGGAGGAAGGGAGAGGAGGAGAGGTGTCCTTACCCCACGTCGTCATAGAGCTGTTCCACATCATCTTTCTGTTCCCCCAGAGACAGGTCCAGGTCCAGGTAGTTCCCATTGGGGGCCATCTGCAGAGCACACTCCTCCAACTGGGGCGGAACAAAGACAGGGACAGCCATGTTAGCGGGGTGTAGTGAAATATTTACGCAAACAGGCATAAACACAGTCAACATTAGTCAACAACAACATAAAAAAGGAGAGACTATTTTCATATTTTATTACTTGTTTTTTTAACCTCCAATTGGTAGTTACAGTTTTGTCTCATCGCTGCAACTCCGGTAAGAACTCGGGAGAGGCGAAGGTCGAGAGCCGTGCGTCCTCCGAAACACAACCCAACCAAGCCGCACTGCTTCTTGACACAATGCCCACTTTAACCCGGAAGCCAGCCACACCAATGTGTCGGCGGAAACAACCGTACACCTGGCAACCTGCTCAGCGTTCACTACACCCGGCCCGCCACAAGAGTCGCTAGTGAGCGATGAGACAAGAACATCCCTGCCGGTCAAACCCTCCCCTAACCCGGACGACGCTTGCACCGCCCGGTGGGTCTCCCGGTCGCGGCCGGCTGCGACAGAGCCTGGACTCGAACCCAAAATCTCTAGTGGCAAAGCTAGCACTGCGATGCAGTGTCTTAGACCACTGCGCCACTCGGGAGGCTAATTTGATATCTTAACATTGGTATCATTGTTGTAACGGAGAAAGAGTCCGTCTTCCATCTGATTCAGAGGTTAGAATAAATACTCTCTATGTCTAGCATTGATGATGTCATCAGCTTGATTACACAGGCATTGTTCCTGAGCCCCCCCCCCTGAGCTGTTGTTCTGAGTCAGGATACAACAGCCTTTCACTTTCTATGGAATATACAGGTATAGGCTACCTGCTTTCTATAGACTGTGTGAATCAGGCCTTCACTTTCTATGGAATATACAGGCATAGGCTACCTGCTTTCTACAGACTGTGTGAATCAGGCCTTCATGGTTGAATTACTGCAGAGAAACCCACTACTAAAGGACACCAATAAGAAGAACAGACTTGCTTGGGCCAAGAACCACCACCAATGTGCATTAGACCCTTCAGGAGACTGAAAAGATTCGACATGGGTCCCCAGACCTTCAAAAGGTTCTACAGCTGCACCATCGAGAGCATCCTGACTGGTTGCATCACCGCCTGGTACGGCAACTGCTCGGCATCCGACAGACCATAAGGCGCTACAGAGGGTAGTACGAACGGCCCAGTACATCACTGGGGCCAAGCTTCCTGCCATCCAGGACCTATATAATAGGCGGTGTCAGAGGAAAGCCCATAAAATTGTCAGAGACTCCAGTCACCTAAGGTAAAGACAAGTCTAGGACCAAAAGACTCCTCAACAGCTTCTACCCCCGAAGCCATTAGACTGCAATTCATAAAAATCGAAACCAGACATTTTACATCGACACCTCCTTTTTCCACTGCTGCTACTCGCTGTTTATTATATATGCATAGTCACTTCACCCCTACATGTACAAATTACCTCAACTAAACTGTACCCCCGCATACCGACTCTGTACGGGTACCCCCTGTATATAGCCTCCACATTGACTCGGTACCGGTACACCCTGTATATAGCCTCCACACTGACTCGGTACCGTAATACCCTGTATATAGCCTCCACATTGACTCTGTACCGGTGCCCCCTGTATATAATATAGCCTCCACATTGACTCTGTACAGGTACCCCCTGTATATAGTCTCCACACTGACTCGGTACCCCCTGTATATAGCCTCCACATTCACTCAGTACCGGTACCCCCTGTATATAGCCTCCACATTGACTCTGTACCGGTACCCCTGTATATAGCCTCCACATTGACTCTGTACCGGTACCCCCTGTATATAGCCTCCACATTGACTCTGTACCGGTACCACCTGTATATAGCCTCCACATTGACTCTGTACCGGTACCCCCTGTATATAGTCTCCACATTGACTCTGTACCGTAATACCCTGTATATAGTCTCCACATTGACTCTGTACCGTAATACCCTGTATATAGTCTCCACATTGACTCTGTACCGTAATAACCTGTATATAGCCTCCACGTTGACTCTGTACCGTAATACCCTGTATATAGCCTCCACATTGAGTCTGTACCGTAATACCCTGTATATAGTCTCCACATTGACTCTGTACCGGTACCCCCTGTATATAGCCTCCACATTGACTCTGTACCGTAATACCCTGTATATAGCCTCCACATTGACACTGTACCGTAATACCCTGTATATAGCCTCCACATTGACTCTGTACCGTAATACCCTGTATATAGTCTCCACATTGTTATTCTTATTGTGTGACTTTTTATTCTAGTCTACTTGGTAAATATTTTATTCTTCTTGAACTGCACTGTTGGGCTTGTCAGTAAAGCATTTCACGGTAAGGTCTACACTGTTGGTTAAGGGCTTGTCAGTAAAGCATTTCACGGTAAGGTCTACACTGTTGGTTAAGGGCTTGTCAGTAAAGCATTTCACGGTAAAGTCTACACTTGTGTTCGGCGCATGTGTAGTTCCCAACGTGAAGCATAGAGGAGGAGGTGTGATGGTGTGGGGGTGCTTTGCTGGTGACACTGTCAGTGATTTATTTAGAATTCAAGGCACACTTAACCAGCATGGCTACCAGGACAATGACCCAACACACCTCCAGGCTGTGTAAGGGCTATTTGGTCAAGAAGGAGAGTGATAGAGTCCTGCATCAGATGACCTGGCCTCCACAATCACCCAACCTCAACCCAATCGAGATGGTTTGGGATGAGTCGGACCGCAGAGTGAAGGAAAAGCAGCCGACAAATGCTCAGCATAATGTGGTAACTCCTTCTAGACGGTTGGAAAAGCATTCCAGGTGAAGCTGGTTAGGAGTGTGCCAAGAGCATGCAAAAAGGGTGGCTACTTTGAACAATCTCAAATATATTTTGATTTGTTTAACACTTTTTTGGTTACTACATGATTCCATATGTGTTATGTCATAGTTTTGATGTTTTCACTATTATTCTACAAATGTAGAAAATAGTAAAAATAAAGAAAAACCCTGGAATGAGTAGGTGTTCTAGAACCCTGGAATGAGTAGGTGTTCTAGAACCCTGGAATGAGTAGGTGTTCTAGAACCCTGGAATGAGTAGGTGTTCTAGAACCCTGGAATGAGTAGGTGTTCTAGAACCCTGGAATGAGTAGGTGTTCTAGAACCCTGGAATGAGTAGGTGTTCTAGAACCCTGGAATGAGTAGGTGTTCTAGAACCCTGGAATGAGTAGATGTGTCTAAACTGTAGACATGTACAGTAGGTTACATACTTTCCACAGACATGATCACATTATGCAGCCTCACAACCTTTAAATACCAACCAATCCAGATTGTCTTGACAGAATGACAACAATGCCAACCAAAGGAAGAAAAAAAAAATAAAAACCAAGCATACCACAATTAACCAGGTATCCAAACACTGCAGAAGGAACTGAGCTCCAGTAAGCGCCATGCTTTAGGGGGGAGGAATCTAGCCTGGGTCTGTTTCTGCTCCTTCAGCTTGAGGAGGGAGGAAGCTAGCCTGGGTGTGTTTCTGCTCCTTCAGCTTGAGGAGGGAGGAAGCTAGCCTGGGTATGTTTCTGCTCCTTCAGCTTGAGGAGGGAGGAAGCTAGCCTGGGTGTGTTTCTGCTCCTTCAGCTTGAGGAGGGAGGAAGCTAGCCTGGGTATGTTTCTGCTCCTTCAGCTTGAGGAGGGAGGAAGCTAGCCTGGGTCTGTTTCTGCTCCTTCAGCTTGAGGAGGGAGGAAGATAGCCTGGGTATGTTTCTGCTCCTTCAGCTTGAGGAGGGAGGAAGCTAGCCTGGGTCTGTTTCTGCTCCTTCAGGTTGAGGAGGGAGGAATCTAGCCTGGGTATGTTTCTGCTCCTTCAGCTTGAGGAGGGAGGAATCTAGCCTGGGTATGTTTCTGCTCCTTCAGCTTGAGGAGGGAGGAAGCTAGCCTGGGTATGTTTCTGCTCCTTCAGCTTGAGGAGGGAGGGATCTAGCCTGGGTATGTTTCTGCTCCTTCAGCTTGAGGAGGGAGGAATCTAGCCTGGGTCTGTTTCTGCTTCTTCAGCTTGAGGAGGGAGGAATCTAGCCTGGGTCTGTTTCTGCTCCTTCAGCTTGAGGGGGGAGGAATCTAGCCTGGGTCTGTTTCTGCTCCTTCAGCTTGAGGAGGGAGGAATCTAGCCTGGGTCTGTTTCTGCTCCTTCAGCTTGAGGGGGGAGGAATCTAAACTGGGTCTGTTTCTGCTCCTTCAGCTTGAGGAGGGAGGAAGATAGCCTGGGTCTGTTTCTGCTCCTTCAGCTTGAGGAGGGAGGAATCTAGCCTGGGTCTGTTTCTGCTCCTTCAGCTTGAGGAGGGAGGAAGCTAGCCTGGGTCTGTTTCTGCTCCTTCAGCTTGAGGAGGGAGGAAGATAACCTGGGTCTGTTTCTGCTCCTTCAGCTTGAGGAGGGAGGAATCTAGCCTGGGTCTGTTTCTGCTCCTTCAGCTTGAGGAGGGAGGAATCTAGCCTGGGTCTGTTTCTGCTCCTTCAGCTTGAGGAGGGAGGAAGATAACCTGGGTCTGTTTCTGCTCCTTTAGCTTGAGGAGGGAGGAAGCTAGCCTGGGTCTGTTTCTGCTCCTTCAGCTTGAGGAGGGAGGAAGATAACCTGGGTCTGTTTCTGCTCCTTCAGCTTGAGGAGGGAGGAAGCTAGCCTGGGTCTGTTTCTGCTCCTTCAGCTTGAGGAGGGAGGAAGATAACCTGGGTCTGTTTCTGCTCCTTCAGCTTGAGGAGGGAGGAAGCTAGCCTGGGTCTGTTTCTGCTCCTTCAGCTTGAGGAGGGAGGAATCTAGCCTGGGTCTGTTTCTGCTCCTTCAGCTTGAGGAGGGAGGAATCTAGCCTGGGTCTGTTTCTGCTCCTTCAGCTTGAGGAGGGAGGAATCTAGCCTGGGTCTGTTTCTGCTCCTTCAGCTTGAGGAGGGAGGAATCTAGCCTGGGTCTGTTTCTGCTCCTTCAGCTTGAGGGGGGAGGAAGCTAGCCTGGGTCTGTTTCTGCTCCTTCAGCTTGAGGAGGGAGGAAGCTAGCCTGGGTCTGTTTCTGCTCCTTCAGCTTTAGGGGGGAGGAAGCTAGCCTGGGTCTGTTTCTGCTCCTTCAGCTTTAGGAGGGAGGAAGCTAGCCTGGGTCGGTTTCTGCTCCTTCAGCTTGAGGAGGGAGGAAGCTAGCCTGGGTCGGTTTCTGCTCCTTCAGCTTGAGGGGGGGGGAAGCTAGCCTGGGTCTGTTTCTGCTCCTTCAGCTTGAGGGGTAGGAAGCTAGCAGAAACCGACCCAGGCTATCTCAACTCCTTCAGCTTGAGGAGGGAGGAAGCTAGCCTGGGTCGGTTTCTGCTCTGTCAACTCCTTCAGCAACTGTGACTTCAATGCCAGTAACGGAGTTCGCAAGAGTACAACCTAATCTGGGACCAGGCTAGAACTAGGAGGAAGCAGCATTCTAATACCTGATCTGGGACCAGACTAGAACTAGGAGGAAGCAGCATTCTAATACCTGATCTGGGACCAGACTAGAACTAGGAGGAAGCAGCATTCTAATACCTGATCTGGGACCAGACTAGAACTAGGAGGAAGCAGCATTCTAATACCTGATCTGGGACCAGGCTAGAACTAGGAGGAAGCAGCATTCTAATACCTGATCTGGGACTAGACTAGAACTAGGAGGAAGCAGCATTCTAATACCTGATCTGGGACCAGACTAGAACTAGGAGGAAGCAGCATTCTAATACCTGATCTGGGACCAGACTAGAACTAGGAGGAAGCAGCATTCTAATACCTGATCTGGGACCAGGCTAGAACTAGGAGGAAGCAGCATTCTAATACCTGATCTGGGACTAGACTAGAACTAGGAGGAAGCAGCATTCTAATACCTGATCTGGAACCAGACTAGAACTAGGAGGAAGCAGCATTCTAATACCTGATCTGGGACCAGACTAGAACTAGGAGGAAGCAGCATTCTAATACCTGATCTGGGACCAGGCTAGAACTAGGAGGAAGCAGCATTCTAATACCTGATCTGGGACTAGACTAGAACTAGGAGGAAGCAGCATTCTAATACCTGATCTGGGACCAGACTAGAACTAGGAGGAAGCAGCATTCTAATACCTGATCTCACCATAATATTACACTATTATAATACCATCCACACTACTCCAGTAGTGCCTGTGGCTTCCCATGCCTTGATGTGTCCCAAATAGCAACCTGACTAGTCTCCCATAGGTGTGCAATACGTCTGTAAAGTTAGTGCACTACAGTGCATTCAGAAAGAATTCAGACCCCTTCACTTTTTCCACATTGTTACGTTACAGCCTTATTCTAAAAATGATTAAATCCCCCCCCCCCCCCAATCTATGCACAATACCCCATAATGACATCACAATACCCCATAATGACATCACAATACCCCATAATGACATCACAATACCCCATAATGACATCACAATACCCCATAATTACAAAGCCAAAATACATTTAGAAAGTTTAGCTAATTTACTAAAAATACAAATCATCACATTTAAGTATTCAGAACCTTTACTCAGTACTTTGTTGAAGTACCTTTGGCAGCGATTACAGTATTTAGAACCTTTACTCAGTACTTTGTCGAAGCACCTTTGGCAGCGATTACAGCCTCCAGTCTTCTTGGGTCTGACGCTACAAGCTTGGCACACCTGTATTTGGAGAGTTTCTCCCATTCTTCTCCAGAGATCCTCTCAAGCTCTGTCAGGTTGGATGGGGAGCGTCGCTGCACAGATCTCCCCAGAGATGTTAGATCGGATTCAAATATTATACCTTTATTTCAACAAGGAACACAGACCGAGACCAAGGTCTCTGACAGCTGGGCCCTGCGTATACATGTTTACACATATATTTTAGGTACAATGAGTCCGGGCTCTGGCTGGGCCACTCAAGCACATTCAGAGATTTGTCCCAAAGTCACTCCTGCGTTGTCTTGGCTTTGCGCTTAGCGTCGTTGTCCTGTTGGAAGGTGAACCTTTGACCCCGCCTGAGGTCCTGAACGTTCTGGAGCAGGTTTTCTGTAGTTTGGTCCGTTCATCTTTCCCTCGATCCTGACTAGTCTCCCAGTTCTTGCAGCTGAAAAACATCACCACAGCATGATGCCACCACCATGCTTCACCGTGGGGATGGTGCCAGGTTTCCTCCAGATGTGACACTTGGCATTCAGGCCAAAGGGTTCAATCTTGGTTTCATCAGACCAGAGAATCTTGTTTCTCGTGGTCTGAGAGTCTTTAGGTGCCTTTTAGAAAATTCAAAGTGGGCTGTCATGGGCATTTTACTGAGGAGTGGCTTCCGTCTGGCCACTCTACCATAAAGGCCTGATTGGTGGAGTGCTGCAGAGATGGTTATCCTTCTAGAAGGTTCTCCTATCTCCACAGAGGAACTCTGGAGCTCTGTCAAAGTGACCATCCGGTTCTTGGTCACCTCCCTGACCAAGGCCCTTCTTCCCTGATTACTCAGTTTGGCTGGGTGGCCAGCTCTAGGAAGAGTCTTGGTGGTTCCATACTTCTTCCATTTTAGAATGATGGAGGCCACTGTGTTCTTGAGGACCGCCAATGCTGCAGAAATGTTTTGGTACCCTTCCCCAGATCTGTGCCTAGACACAATCCTGTCTCGGAGCTCTACGGACAATTCCTTCGACCTCATGGATTGGTTTTTGCTCTGACATGAACTGTCAACTGTGGGACCTTATATAGACAGGTGAGTGCCTTTCCAAATCATGTCCAATCAGTTGAATTTACCACAGGTGGACTCCAATCAAGTTGTAGAAACATCTCAAGGATGATCAATGGAAACAGGAAGCACCTGAGATCAATTTCGAGTCTCATAGCAAAGGGCTGGTACCAGACTGGTACATATAGGGCTGGTACCAGACTGGTACATATAGGGCTGGTACATATAGGGCTGGTACCAGACTGGTGCATATAAGGCTGGTGCATATAGGGCTGGTGCATATAGGGCTGGTACCAGACTGGTGCATATAGGGCTGGTACATATAGGGCTGGTACATATAGGGCTGGTACCAGACTGGTGCATATAGGGATGGTACATATAGGGCTGGTACATATAGGCCTGGTGCATATAGGGCTGGTACCAGACTGGTGCATAAAGGGCTGGTACATATAGGGCTGGTGCATATAGGCCTGGTGCATATAGGGCTGGTACCAGACTGGTGCATATAGGGCTGGTACCAGACTGGTGCATATAGGGATGGTACCAGACTGGTGCATATAGGGCTGGTGCATATAGGGCTGGTACATACAGGGCTGGTGCATATAGGGCTGGTGCATCTAGGGCTGGTACCAGACTGGTGCATATAGGGCAGGTGCATATAGGGCTGGTACATATAGGGCTGGTACATATAGGGCTGGTACCAGACGGGTACATATAGGGTTGGTACATATAAGACCGGTGCATATAAGACTGGTGCATATAGAGATGGTACATATAGGGCTGGTACATATAGGGCTGGTACATATAGGGCTGGTACATATATGACTGGTACATATAGGACTGGTACATATAGGGCTGGTATCATACTGGTGCATACAGGGCTGGTGCATATAGGGCTGGTGCCAGACTGGTGCATACAGGGCAGGTGCATATAGGGCTGGTGCATACAGGGCTGGTGCATACAGGGCTGGTGCATCTAGGGCTGGTACCAGACTGGTGCATATAGGGCAGGTGCATATAGGGCTGGTACCAGACTGGTGCATATAGGGCTTGTGCATACAGGGCTGGTGCATCTAGGGCTGGTACCAGACTGGTGCATACAGGGCTGGTACATATAGGGCTGGTACCAGACTGGTGCATATAGGGCAGGTGCATATAGGGCTGGTACCAGACTGGTGCATATAGGGCTGGTGCATACAGGGCTGGTGCATCTAGGGCTGGTACCAGACTGGTGCATACAGGGCTGGTGCATATAGGGCTGGTGCATATAGGGCTGGTACCAGACTGGTACATACAGGGCTGGTATCTGCAGCGTATCGTGTTTACAGATCCCACCCTTTCCTTGGGTATTAACTCCACTTAGACTAAACTGACATCCAGAGAGGAAGAGAGGGGGGGTCAAAACACCGACTGATCCAGAAAACACTTTCCCATAATATACTAACAAACTAAAACGAAGAACAGAGGGAAAAAAAACATTCAGGTTATTATGTTATTATTATGTTGAGATAATAAAAACACAATTCCCACAAAAAAACAAACTATAAGGAACAGAGCAACAAAAAAAACAATCATTGTTTAGTCCTTACAACGCTGAAATAACTGTTAAGACTCATTAATCTGATACAAGACAGGTTTAGACATTATGGACATTTCCATGCTATCTCTCTAACAGCCCGGGAAGTATCTGTTTACATCCCAAATGGCACCCTATTCCCTACCTAGTGCACTATTGTTGACCAAGAGCCCTTAGGGTAGAGCACTATAAAGGGAAAAGGGTGCCATTTGGGATCTGGCGGGACTCACCCCGGGGCAAGGGAGTGATTAGGCGGATTTGTAAAGGAATGTTTTTAAAAGGAGACAAGTAGTCTCTAGTTTTTAATCATGCACCGAGGAGAAATATAGGGTTGTGAGGGGTTGGAGGGGGGTTATTACAGAGGGGTTGGAAGGGGGTTAACACAGAGGGGTTAGAAGGGGGTTAACACAGAGGGGTAGGGTTAACACAGAGGGGTAGGGTTAACACAGAGGGGTTGGAAGGGGGTAGGGTTAACACAGAGGGGTTGGAAGGGGGTAGGGTTAACACAGAGGGGTTGGAAGGGGGTTAACACAGAGGGGTTGGGTTAACACAGAGGGGTTGGAGGGGTTGGGTTAACACAGAGGGGTTGGAGGGGTTGGGTTAACACAGAGGGGTTGGAAGGGGGTTAACACAGAGGGGTTGGAAGGGGGTTAACACAGAGGGGTTGGAAGGGGGTTAACACAGAGGGGTTGGAAGGGGGTTAACACAGAGGGGTTGGAAGGGGGTTAACACAGAGGGGTTGGAAGGGGGTTAACACAGAGGGGTTGGAAGGGGGTTAACACAGAGGGGTTGGAAGGGGGTTAACACAGAGGGGTTGGAAGGGGGTTAACACAGAGGCGTTGGAAGGGGGTTAACACAGAGGCGTTGGATGGGGGTTAACACAGAGGGGTTGGAAGGGGGTTAACACAGAGGGGTTGGAAGGGGGTTAACACAGAGGGGTTGGAAGGGGGTTAACACAGAGGGGTTGGAAGGGGGTTAACACAGAGGGGTTGGAAGGGGGTTAACACAGAGGCGTTGGAAGGGGGTTAACACAGAGGCGTTGGATGGGGGTTAACACAGAGGGGTTGGAAGGGGGTTAACACAGAGGGGTTGGAAGGGGGTTAACACAGAGGGGTTGGAAGGGGGTTAACACAGAGGGGTTGGAAGGGGGTTAACACAGAGGGGTTGGAAGGGGGTTAACACAGAGGGGTTGGAAGGGGGTTAACACAGAGGGGTTGGAAGGGGGTTAACACAGAGGGGTTGGAAGGGGGTTAACACAGAGGGGTTGGAAGGGGGTTAACACAGAGGGGTTGGAAGGGGGTTAACACAGAGGGGTTGGAAGGGGGTTAACACAGAGGGGTTGGAAGGGGGTTAACACAGAGGGGTTGGAAGGGGGTTAACACAGAGGGGTTGGAAGGGGGTTAACACAGAGGGGTTGGAAGGGGGTTAACACAGAGGGGTTGGAAGGGGGTTAACACAGAGGCGTTGGATGGGGGTTAACACAGAGGCGTTGGATGGGGGTTAACACAGAGGGGTTGGATGGGGGTTGGGTTAACAGAGAGGGGTTGGATGGGGGTTGGGTTAGAGGAGTTGGAAGGGGGTTAAAAAAGAGGGGTTATATCAACATTTGCATTTTAGCTAAATATGTTTTACTCAACAACCTTCAGCAAACTAGAGAATGAAACCGTCCTTGATGAACTATCTATTCACCTGCATGTTCAAGTTTAGATAACTTTCCCGAGGTAAGTTATTAATGTATAAAGGCTACCTTATTTTTGAAATGTGCAACAACTGTCAATCAAGTACCGGTAGGCTCCTTTTGACAAGGATACCCCGTCTTGTGGATGACATGACCATGGGTTAGGGTTAGTCAGCCAGTCAATCAGCCAGTCAATCACCATGGGGGATCACACCTGTGTAGGTCGGCTGCTGGTGGCTTTCAGCATATTATCCGAACGCACCAAGTTATTTTAGAAAGACGATAAGGCTGTCCAATTTAAAACTTACCTTCAGCGGTGCCTCCAGGAGTTTGTGAACCCCGGCTATCTGCTCAATCAAGGCGATGTTTTCGTCCAGATCATAGGGCGGCGGTCTCCGTGGCTCCGGGAAGTTGGTACAGACGAAAGGGTCCGAGTCCTCCAGATACTGCACTCGGCAGGTTATAATGGCCATGGCTTTTCCTCAGCCGGCTGGGGATAACGTTTCTCTGCTGTCAGTCGCGGTGTAGAGCTGTGGCCCTGCGGATATATTCCCCTTGTCCTAAACTTCCATTTTAAAATAAAGAAGGAAAAAAACGCTTCCCCGCTTGACGCTCTTTCTCTCCGTGTTAAAAGGGAAACTGTTGCTGTACAGAACACACCAGCGGACAACCCCTTGCGGTGACCGTGTGACGTCAGGTATCAGGAAGCGGAGTGTGAGGGGTTGGAACTGCTGCTGGAAGTTGAGAATGAGTGACTCATGAGATGGAAATAGACAGAGCTACAGCTGGCACAGCAGTTAAACTGAGACGATTCAAACTGCTAGTTCGGCGGAAAACGTAAACTAACTAAACACTTGGGAGGGGAAAAAAAATGCTGGGCGAAGCCTAATATTAACTGAGGAATCGAGTATTGATAGTCTAATTAGGTATGCTAATGTTTTTTGCTCATTTGTTAATTGACACCCGCCAATTAAGACGGTTAACGTTAGATCCGTTCCCAAGTAATTAGGATAAACATTGACAATGATAGAGCGCTCTCTGCTGGATTGACTGGAAAGTGGACATTTAATATGCCCTGTCGGCCTTCATATTTTATTTTACATTGTTTTATGAACACAACAAATACAAAAACAGAAATATACAAACAAGAGTACATAAACCTGACACACAGGGGTTTTACATATCGAGATACATTTTCAATTTGTTAAGATGTTTTATGGTGTGTATTGCTTTTCTGTTTTTTAGATTTACCGATCAATTCTAAATAATATTTAAATTATATCTTAAATAATGTGAAGAGGGGTTTGTTCTCCGTCCACTTCGTTTTATGGATGAAGAATCTTCCATGAAAGATAAACACATTAACAATGTAAGTCATATCAGGGTCCGTATCATTTGGATCACAATAACACATAATAACAGTCTCTCAGATTAACATTAATAGTCGTTTATTTTCAAATAACATATTCTGACTCACTCCAACATCTTCTGACTCACTCCAATATCTTCTGACTCACTCCAACATTTTCTGACTCACTCCAACATCTTCGAACTCACTCCAACATCTTCTGACTCACTCCAATATCTTCTGACTCACTCCTCACTCCAACATCTTCTGACTCACTCCAACATCTTCTGACTCACTCCAACATCTTCTAACTCACTCCAACTTCTTCTGACTCACTCCTCACTCCAACATCTTTGAACTTACTCTAACATCTTCTTACTCACTCCAACATCTTCTGACTCACTCCAACATCATATGACTCACTCCAACATCATCTGACTCACTCCTCACTCCAACATCATCTGACTCACTCCAACATCTTCTGACTCACACTGATATAAGAAGAGTCCCAGTTCTGGGTCACAACCACAAAATACACATGTGTTATCAATAGATATTTTAAATCTGTGTATAATAAATGTCTTTACAGGGTAGGTTGTTTGTATGATACTTATTTCACCTCAGTAGATTTACAATATTTACCGGACAACAACGAGACTTTGTCCCAGTTGACTTGTCCTAGGGCTGCATTCCAGGTTCACTTGTCCTAGGGCTGCATACCAGTACAAATCTAGCTTGGGGCCCCCAAAAAGGTGAAAAATTATGTTGAAGTTGTGTAAATTATATAAACTACAGATTGTTGTATAAACTACAGATTGGTGTGTAAACTACAGATTGTTGTATAAACTACAGGTTGTTGTATAAACTACAGATTGTTTTATAAACTGACTCAACAGTACAGATACCCCCCCCCCCCCCCCCCCCATATGAACTTAATGCTGATTGTTAAGGTTCTGACTCAACAGTACAGATGCCCCCCCCCCCCCCCCAATATGAACTTAATGCTAATTGTTAAGGTTCTGACTCAACAGTACAGATGCCCCCCCCCCCCCCAATATGAACTTAATGCTGATTGTTAAGGTTCTGACTCAACAGTACAGATACCCCCCCCCCCCCCCCATATGCACTTAATGCTGATTGCTAAGGTTCTGACTCAACAGTACAGATGCCCCCCCCCCCCCCCCAATATGAACTTAATGCTGATTGTTAAGGTTCTGACTCAACAGTACAGATGCCCCCCCATATGAACTTAATGCTGATTGCTAAGGTTCAGATGCCCCCCCCACCCCCATATGAACTTAATGCTGATTGCTAAGGTTCAGATGCCCCCCCGCCCCCCCAATATGAACTTAATGCTGATTGCTAAGGTTCAGAAGCCCCCCCTCCCCCAATATGAACTTAATGCCGATTGCTAAGGTTCTGATTCAACAGTACACTATATAGGGAATAGGGCTCTGGTCTATAGTAGTACCACTATATAGGGAATATGGCTCTGGTCTATAGTAGTACCACTATATACGGAATAGGGCTCTGGTCTATAGTAGTACCACTATATAGGGAATAGGGCTCTGGTCTATAGTAGTACCACTATATAGGGAATAGGACTCTGGTCTATAGTAGTACCACTATATAGGGAATAGGGCTCTGGTCTTAAGTAGTGCACCATATAGGTTATAGGGCTCTGGTCTATAGTGTACCACTATATAGGGAATAGGTCTCTGGTCTATAGTAGTACCACTATGTAGGGAATAGGGCTCTGGTCTATAGTAGTGTACTATATAGGGAATAGGGCTCTGGTCTATAGTAATGTACTATATAGGGAATAGGGCTCTGGTCTATAGTAGTGTACTATATAGGGAATAGGGCTCTGGTCTATAGAAGTGCACTATATAGGGAATAGTGCTCTGGTCTATAGTAGTACCACTATATAGGGAATAGGGCTCTGGTATATAGTAGTACCACTATATAGGGAATAGGGCTCTGGTCTAAAGTAGTACCACTATATAGGGAATAGGGCTCTGGTCTATAGTAGTATCACTATATAGGGAATAGGGCTCTGGTCTATAGTAGTGCACTATATAGGGAATAGGGCTCTGGTCTATAGTAGTGTACTATATAGGGAATAGGGCTCTGGTCTATAGTAGTGTACTATATAGGGAATAGGGTGCCATTTGAGTCACACTGTAACGGCATTCATTAGAAGACCAAGGGGCAGTGTAGTACGTGTTCATATTATTTATTCTGACTGAACACTTCTGACAGGTGCAACAAACACTAACCAGAAAATAACCACAACTAACAGTGGGAAAACAGGCTGCCTAAGTATGATTCCCAATCAGAGACAACGGAATACAGCTGTCCCTGATTGAGAACCATACCCGGCCAAACACATAGAAATACACAACCTAGACATACAACCATAAAATGCCCACCCACATCACATCCTGACCAATCTACGGTCAGGGCGTGACACACACTTAAGACAGGAAGTTGACCTTGGTGAGGGTACAGTCCAGAGTGTCTCTGTTTTCCCTCTATAATCAGCACGACAGAGATTTAATATTACAGAAGGAAGTGTCCTGCTACTGGTTAGAGATTTACTCTGATATTGTTCTGTTTAAAAAGACAACAAAAAAGAAACAATCCCTGAAGGGAATATATGAGAGAGAGAGAGAGAGAGACAGACAGAGAGAGACAGAGAGAGAGAGAGAGAGAGACAGAGAGAGAGAGACAGAGAGAGAGAGAGAGAGACAGAGAGAGAGATAGAGAGAGAGAGAAACAGAGAGAGAAACAGAGAGAGAGACAGAGAGAGAGAGAGACAGACAGAGAGAGAGAGAGAGAGACAGAGAGAGAGATAGAGAGAGAGAGACAGAGAGACACAGAGAGAGAGATAGAGAGAGAGAGACAGAGAGACACAGAGAGAGACAGAGAGAACAACTCTTCAGAGGGATCTATCGGATTGTACGGAGCTCGAGCTGCTTCTCAAGGGACACGTTTGGAGTAATGTCATGAATTTCCTTCCAGTATTTACATCTTGTCAGTTTGCATATGTACAGCGGTAAATGTTTTTGTCAGTGTTTTAGGGGAACTTGAAAACAGTAAACATCTACAGGAAGCATAGAGCATCGTGACATTTTTCAAAGGAATTAATGGCTCTTTATAGAACCATAGAGTTGTAGCTCTTTATGTGTAATGCAAATATTCTGGTCCTGTTGTTTAGTGTTTCAGGACGTCCTACTATCTATACAGACAGAACATATTCTGGTCCTGTTGTTTAGTGTTTCAGAACGTCCTACTATCTATACAGACAGAACATATTCTGGTCCTGTTGTTTAGTGTTTCAGGACGTACTACTATCTATACAGACAGAACATATTCTGGTCCTGTTGTTTAGTGTTTCAGGACGTGCTACTATCTATACAGACAGAACATATTCTGGTCCTGTTGTTTAGTGTTTCAGGACGTGCTACTATCTATACAGACAGAACATATTCTGGTCCTGTTGTTTAGTGTTTCAGGACGTGCTACTATCTATACAGACAGAACATATTCTGGTCCTGTTGTTTAGTGTTTCAGGACGTGCTACTATCTATACAGACAGAACATATTCTGGTCCTGTTGTTTAGTGTTACAGGACGTACTACTATCTATACAGACAGAACATATTCTGGTCCTGTTGTTTAGTGTTTCAGGACGTCCTACTATCTATACAGACAGCAGACAGAACATATTCTGGTCCTGTTGTTTAGTGTTACAGGACGTTCTACTATCTATACAGACAGAACATATTCTGGTCCTGTTGTTTAGTGTTACAGGACGTTCTACTATCTATACAGACAGAACATATTCTGGTCCTGTTGTTTAGTGTTACAGGACGTTCTACTATCTATACAGACAGAACATATTCTGGTCCTGTTGTTTAGTGTTTCAGGACGTACTACTATCTATACAGACAGAACATATTCTGGTCCTGTTGTTTAGTGTTTCAGGACGTACTACTATCTAGGACGTACTACCAAAACACTAAAGTGAAAAGATTAGCGCAGAACTAAACAGGAAAATGAGCTCACTAAAGCTGTACAGCTCTGTACCGTTATATGCTGTTATATGCCAATAAACACTGCCCCCAAGTGGACAAAGGTGGTTATAGATTCAAAAAAACATTTATTGCAATAACTATTGTCCAGCAAAGTGGCCGTACCACAGCAGGATGTCATAAAATGACTTTCTTGTTGATTTGATCAATACATCCAATATTTGTTACTGTTCCTCTTAGTCTACTTCCCCCCGAACCAACGTTATTTCAACGTCATTTCAACCAAAACCAATCTACGTGATGAAGTTG
This sequence comes from Oncorhynchus mykiss, assembly GCF_057628025.1. Classification (NCBI taxonomy): domain Eukaryota; kingdom Metazoa; phylum Chordata; class Actinopteri; order Salmoniformes; family Salmonidae; genus Oncorhynchus; species Oncorhynchus mykiss. Next base: position 49,066,953 of record NC_143047.1, read on the forward strand.
AACCAACGTTATCTCAACGTCATTTCAACCAAAACCAATCTATGTGATGAAGTTGAATCAACGTGGAAAATATGATTGGATTTGAGAAAAATTACAGAAAAATTACCGTTTTCGTATTGTGTTACATTATCTTACCCAAACCAGACATGATACGTTGTGTTACATTATCTTACCCAAACCAGACATGATACGGTTGTGTTACATTATCTTACCCAAACCAGACATGATACGGTTGTGTTACATTATCTTACCCAAACCAGACATGATATGGTTGTGTTACATTATCTTACCCAAACCAGACATGATATGGTTGTTACATTATCTTACCCAAACCAGACATGATATGGTTGTTACATTATCTTACCCAAACCAGACATGATATGGTTGTGTTACATTATCTTCCCCAAACCAGACATGATACGGTTGTGTTACATTATCTTACCCAAACCAGACATGATATGGTTGTGTTACATTATCTTACCCAAACCAGACATGATATGGTTGTGTTACATTATCTTACCCAAACCAGACATGATATGGTTGTTACATTATCTTCCCCAAACCAGACATGATACGGTTGTGTTACATTATCTTACCCAAACCAGACATGATATGGTTGTGTTACATTATCTTACCCAAACCAGACATGATACGGTTGTGTTACATTATCTTACCCAAACCAGACATGATACGGTGTGTTACATTATCTTACCCAAACCAGACATGATATGGTTGTGTTACATTATCTTACCCAAACCAGACATGATATGGTTGTGTTACATTATCTTACCCAAACCAGACATGATATGGTTGTTACATTATCTTACCCAAACCAGACATGATATGGTTGTGTTACATTATCTTACCCAAACCAGACATGATATGGTTGTTACATTATCTTACCCAAACCAGACATGATATGGTTGTTACATTATCTTACCCAGACCAGACATGATATGGTTGTGTTACATTATCTTACCCAAACCAGACATGATATGGTTGTTACATTATCTTACCCAAACCAGACATGATATGGTTGTGTTACATTATCTTCCCCATACCAGACATGATATGGTTGTTACATTATCTTACCCATACCAGACATGATATGGTTGTGTTACATTATCTTACCCATACCAGACATGATATGGTTGTTACATTATCTTACCCAAACCAGACATGATATGGTTGTGTTACATTATCTTACCCAAACCAGACATGATATGGTTGTGTTACATTATCTTACCCAAACCAGACATGATATGGTTGTTACATTATCTTACCCAAACCAGACATGATATGGTTGTGTTACATTATCTTACCCAAACCAGACATGATATGGTTGTGTTACATTATCTTCCCCAAACCAGACATGATATGGTTGTGTTACATTATCTTACCCAGACCAGACATGATATGGTTGTGTTACATTATCTTACCCAGACCAGACATGATATGGTTGTGTTACATTATCTTCCCCAAACCAGACATGATACGGTTGTGTTACATTATCTTACCCAGACCAGACATGATATGGTTGTGTTACATTATCTTACCCAAACCAGACATGATATGGTTGTGTTACATTATCTTACCCAAACCAGACATGATATGGTTGTTACATTATCTTACCCAAACCAGACATGATATGGTTGCCTTACATTATCTTACCCAAACCAGACATGATATGGTTGTTACATTATCTTACCCAAACCAGACATGATATGGTTGTGTTACATTATCTTACCCAAACCAGACATGATACGGTGTGTTACATTATCTTACCCAAACCAGACATGATATGGTTGTGTTACATTATCTTACCCAAACCAGACATGATACGGTTGTGTTACATTATCTTACCCAAACCAGACATGATATGGTTGTGTTACATTATCTTACCCAGACCAGACATGATATGGTTGTTACATTATCTTACCCAGACCAGACATGATATGGTTGTTACATTATCTTACCCAAACCAGACATGATATGGTTGTGTTACATTATCTTACCCAAACCAGACATGATATGGTTGTTACATTATCTTACCCAAACCAGACATGATATGGTTGTTACATTATCTTACCCAAACCAGACATGATATCGTTACGTTACATTATCTTACCCAAACCAGACATGATATGGTTGTGTTACATTATCTTACCCAAACCAGACATGATATGGTGTGTTACATTATCTTACCCAAACCAGACATGATATGGTTGTGTTACATTATCTTACCCAAACCAGACATGATACGGTGTGTTACATTATCTTACCCAAACCAGACATGATATGGTTGTGTTACATTATCTTACCCAAACCAGACATGATATGGTGTGTTACATTATCTTACCCAAACCAGACATGATATGGTGTGTTACATTATCTTACCCAAACCAGACATGATATGGTTGTGTTACATTATCTTACCCAAACCAGACATGATATGGTTGTGTTACATTATCTTACCCAAACCAGACATGATATGGTTGTGTTACATTATCTTACCCAAACCAGACATGATATGGTTGTTACATTATCTTACCCAAACCAGACATGATATGGTTGTTACATTATCTTACCCAAACCAGACATGATATGGTTGTTACATTATCTTACCCAAACCAGACATGATATGGTTGTGTTACATTATCTTACCCAAACCAGACATGATATGGTTGTTACATTATCTTACCCAAACCAGACATGATATGGTTGTGTTACATTATCTTACCCAAACCAGACATGATATGGTTGTGTTACATTATCTTACCCAAACCAGACATGATATGGTTGTTACATTATCTTACCCAAACCAGACATGATATGGTTGTTACATTATCTTACCCAAACCAGACATGATATGGTTGTTACATTATCTTACCCAAACCAGACATGATATGGTTGTGTTACATTATCTTACCCAAACCAGACATGATATGGTTGTTACATTATCTTACCCAAACCAGACATGATATGGTTGTGTTACATTATCTTACCCAAACCAGACATGATATGGTTGTGTTACATTATCTTACCCAAACCAGACATGATATGGTTGTTACATTATCTTACCCAAACCAGACATGATATGGTTGTTACATTATCTTACCCAAACCAGACATGATATGGTTGTGTTACATTATCTTACCCAAACCAGACATGATACGGTTGTGTTACATTATCTTACCCAAACCAGACATGATATGGTTGTGTTACATTATCTTACCCAACCCAGACATGATATGGTTGTTACATTATCTTACCCAAACCAGACATGATATGGTTGTTACATTATCTTCCCCAAACCAGACATGATATGGTTGTGTTACATTATCTTACCCAAACCAGACATGATATGGTTGTGTTACATTATCTTACCCAAACCAGACATGATACGGTGTGTTACATTATCTTACCCAAACCAGACATGATATGGTTGTGTTACATTATCTTACCCAAACCAGACATGATATGGTTGTGTTACATTATCTTACCCAAACCAGACATGATATGGTTGTGTTACATTATCTTACCCAAACCAGACATGATATGGTTGTGTTACATTATCTTACCCAAACCAGACATGATATGGTTGTGTTACATTATCTTACCCAAACCAGACATGATATGGTTGTGTTACATTATCTTACCCAAACCAGACATGATATGGTTGTTACATTATCTTACCCAAACCAGACATGATATGGTTGTTACATTATCTTACCCAAACCAGACATGATATGGTTGTGTTACATTATCTTACCCAAACCAGACATGATACGGTGTGTTACATTATCTTACCCAAACCAGACATGATATGGTTGTGTTACATTATCTTACCCAAACCAGACATGATATGGTTGTGTTACATTATCTTACCCAAACCAGACATGATATGGTTGTGTTACATTATCTTACCCAAACCAGACATGATATGGTTGTGTTACATTATCTTACCCAAACCAGACATGATATGGTTGTGTTACATTATCTTACCCAAACCAGACATGATATGGTTGTGTTACATTATCTTACCCAAACCAGACATGATATGGTTGTTACATTATCTTACCCAAACCAGACATGATATGGTTGTGTTACATTATCTTACCCAAACCAGACATGATATGGTTGTGTTACATTATCTTACCCAAACCAGACATGATATGGTTGTTACATTATCTTACCCAAACCAGACATGATATGGTTGTGTTACATTATCTTACCCAGACCAGACATGATATGGTTGTGTTACATTATCTTACCCAAACCAGACATGATATGGTTGTTACATTATCTTACCCAAACCAGACATGATATGGTTGTGTTACATTATCTTACCCAGACCAGACATGATATGGTTGTGTTACATTATCTTACCCAAACCAGACATGATATGGTTGTGTTACATTATCTTACCCAAACCAGACATGATATGGTTGTTACATTATCTTACCCAAACCAGACATGATATGGTTGTGTTACATTATCTTACCCAAACCAGACATGATATGGTTGTGTTACATTATCTTACCCAAACCAGACATGATATGGTTGTTACATTATCTTACCCAAACCAGACATGATATGGTTGTTACATTATCTTACCCAAACCAGACATGATATGGTTGTTACATTATCTTACCCAAACCAGACATGATATGGTTGCGTTACATTATCTTACCCATACCAGACATGATATGGTTGTGTTACATTATCTTACCCAAACCAGACATGATATGGTTGTTACATTATCTTACCCAAACCAGACATGATATGGTTGCGTTACATTATCTTACCCAGACCAGACATGATATGGTTGTTACATTATCTTACCCAAAACAGACATGATATGGTTGTGTTACATTATCTTACCCAAACCAGACATGATATGGTTGTGTTACATTATCTTACCCAAACCAGACATGATATGGTTGTGTTACATTATCTTACCCAAACCAGACATGATATGGTTGTTACATTATCTTACCCAAACCAGACATGATATGGTTGCGTTACATTATCTTACCCAAACCAGACATGATATGGTTGAGATCAATGCCATCATTGCTACTGTATCTCGTAGTCAATGGTCCTCTACTCCGTGACAGTGGATGACGGCCGACTCATTCTGAGACTGATGTGGATGTGTCCACTCAGCATTACAAGACAGCACAGTCCAGGTTGCCGACCTTAATGTACAGGGACGACAATGTACTGTGAAGACATCGGGTGAATCAGGTAGCTTGTTTTACAGTACCTGTATCGGTTGGTTAAAACGTGAGAAATGGATACATATTAACTGATATTGTATAGCTAATACTTGCCAAAGAGACCGCTACTTTTTCGTAGGTTCCTTGGCTAACAACGTTTGTCTAATTACAGTTGCTGGCTTGGGTTGGTTTTAACCACAATCTGGGATGCTGTAGTTAGATAGACACATATTCAATAGATATTCAACATAATGACTATTCACTGCTTGAAAAGTCTCAATAGGCTACATAATGTACATACCTACAGTAGCTGTCAAAGGTTTGGACAAACCTACTCATTCAAGGATTTGTCTTTATTTGTACTGTTTTCTACATTGTAGAATAATATTGAAGACATCAGAACTATGAAATAAAACACATGGAATCATGTAGTAACCAAAAAAGTGTTCTGCAAAGCAGCCACCCTTTGCCTTGATGACAGCTTTGCACACTCTTGGTATTCTCTCAACCAGCTTCACCTGGAATGCTTTTTCAACGGTGTTGAAGGAGTTCCCACATATGCTGAGCTCTAGTTGGCTGCTTTTCTAACTCATCCTAAACCATATCAATTGGGTTGAGGTCTGGTGATTATGGAGGCCAGGTCATCTGATGCAGCACTCCATCACTCTCCTTCTTGGTCAAATAGTCCTTACACAGCCCGGAGGTGTGTTGGGTCATTTTCCTGTTGGAAAACACATCGTAGTCCCATTAAGCGCAAACCAGATGGGATGGCGTATTGCTGCAGAATTCTGTGGGAGCCATGCTGGTTAAGTGTGCCTTGATTTCTAAATAAATCACTGACAGAGTCACCAGCAAAGCACCATCACACCTCCACCTCCAATTCCATGCTTCACGGTGGGAACCACACATGCGGAGATCATTGGTTCACCTACTCTGCATCTCACAAAGACACGTCGTTGGAACCAGAAATCTCACATTTGGATTCATCAGACCAAAGGACAGATTTCCACCAGTCTAATGTCCATTACTCGTGTTTCTTCTTCACGTCTCTTCTTCTTATTGGTGTCCTTTAGTAGTGGGTTTCTCTGTAGTAATTCAACCATGAAGGCCTGATTCACTCAGTCTCCTCTTCTTAATGGTGTCCTTTAGTAGTGGGTTTCTCTGCAGTAATTCAACCATGAAGGCCTGATTCACTCAGTCTCCTCTTCTTAATGGTGTCCTTTAGTAGTGGGTTTCTCTGCAGTAATTCAACCATGAAGGCCTGATTCACACAGTCTCCTCTTCTTAATGGTGTCCTTTAGTAGTGGGTTTCTCTGCAGTAATTCAACCATGAAGGCCTGATTCACACAGTCTCCTCTTCTTAATGGTGTCCTTTAGTAGTGGGTTTCTCTGTAGTAATTCAACCATGAAGGCCTGATTCACACAGTCTCCTCTTCTTATTGGTGTCCTTTAGTAGTGGGTTTCTCTGCAGTAATTCAACCATGAAGGCCTGATTCACACAGTCTCCTCTTCTTAATGGTGTCCTTTAGTAGTGGGTTTCTCTGCAGTAATTCAACCATGAAGGCCTGATTCACACAGTCTCCTCTTCTTATTGGTGTCCTTTAGTAGTGGGTTTCTCTGTAGTAATTCAACCATGAAGGCCTGATTCACACAGTCTCCTCTACTTAATGGTGTCCTTTAGTAGTGGGTTTCTCTGCAGTAATTCAACCATGAAGGCCTGATTCACACAGTCTCCTCTTCTTAATGGTGTCCTTTAGTAGTGGGTTTCTCTGCAGTAATTCAACCATGAAGGCCTGATTCACACAGTCTCCTCTTCTTATTGGTGTCCTTTAGTAGTGGGTTTCTCTGCAGTAATTCAACCATGAAGGCCTGATTCACTCAGTCTCCTCTTCTTAATGGTGTCCTTTAGTAGTGGGTTTCTCTGCAGTAATTCAACCATGAAGGCCTGATTCACTCAGTCTCCTCTTCTTAATGGTGTCCTTTAGTAGTGGGTTTCTCTGCAGTAATTCAACCATGAAGGCCTGATTCACTCAGTCTCCTCTTCTTAATGGTGTCCTTTAGTAGTGGGTTTCTCTGCAGTAATTCAACCATGAAGGCCTGATTCACTCAGTCTCCTCTTCTTAATGGTGTCCTTTAGTAGTGGGTTTCTCTGCAGTAATTCAACCATGAAGGCCTGATTCACACAGTCTCCTCTTCTTATTGGTGTCCTTTAGTAGTGGGTTTCTCTGCAGTAATTCAACCATGAAGGCCTGATTCACTCAGTCTCCTCTTCTTAATGGTGTCCTTTAGTAGTGGGTTTCTCTGCAGTAATTCAACCATGAAGGCCTGATTCACACAGTCTCCTCTTCTTAATGGTGTCCTTTAGTAGTGGGTTTCTCTGCAGTAATTCAACCATGAAGGCCTGATTCACACAGTCTCCTCTTCTTAATGGTGTCCTTTAGTAGTGGGTTTCTCTGCAGTAATTCAACCATGAAGGCCTGATTCACTCAGTCTCCTCTTCTTAATGGTGTCCTTTAGTAGTGGGTTTCTCTGCAGTAATTCAACCATGAAGGCCTGATTCACACAGTCTCCTCTTCTTAATGGTGTCCTTTAGTAGTGGGTTTCTCTGCAGTAATTCAACCATGAAGGCCTGATTCACACAGTCTCCTCTTCTTAATGGTGTCCTTTAGTAGTGGGTTTCTCTGCAGTAATTCAACCATGAAGGCCTGATTCACTCAGTCTCCTCTTCTTAATGGTGTCCTTTAGTAGTGGGTTTCTCTGCAGTAATTCAACCATGAAGGCCTGATTCACACAGTCTCCTCTTCTTAATGGTGTCCTTTAGTAGTGGGTTTCTCTGCAGTAATTCAACCATGAAGGCCTGATTCACAGAGTCTCCTCTTCTTAATGGTGTCCTTTAGTAGTGGGTTTCTCTGCAGTAATTCAACCATGAAGGCCTGATTCACTCAGTCTCCTCTTCTTAATGGTGTCCTTTAGTAGTGGGTTTCTCTGCAGTAATTCAACCATGAAGGCCTGATTCACACAGTCTCCTCTTCTTAATGGTGTCCTTTAGTAGTGGGTTTCTCTGCAGTAATTCAACCATGAAGGCCTGATTCACACAGTCTCTTCTTCTTATTGGTGTCCTTTAGTAGTGGGTTTCTCTGTAGTAATTCAACCATGAAGGCCTGATTCACTCAGTCTCCTCTTCTTAATGGTGTCCTTTAGTAGTGGGTTTCTCTGCAGTAATTCAACCATGAAGGCCTGATTCACTCAGTCTCCTCTTCTTAATGGTGTCCTTTAGTAGTGGGTTTCTCTGCAGTAATTCAACCATGAAGGCCTGATTCACACAGTCTCCTCTTCTTAATGGTGTCCTTTAGTAGTGGGTTTCTCTGCAGTAATTCAACCATGAAGGCCTGATTCACACAGTCTCCTCTTCTTAATGGTGTCCTTTAGTAGTGGGTTTCTCTGTAGTAATTCAACCATGAAGGCCTGATTCACACAGTCTCCTCTTCTTATTGGTGTCCTTTAGTAGTGGGTTTCTCTGCAGTAATTCAACCATGAAGGCCTGATTCAAACAGTCTCCTCTTCTTAATGGTGTCCTTTAGTAGTGGGTTTCTCTGCAGTAATTCAACCATGAAGGCCTGATTCACACAGTCTCCTCTTCTTAATGGTGTCCTTTAGTAGTGGGTTTCTCTGCAGTAATTCAACCATGAAGGCCTGATTCACACAGTCTCCTCTTCTTAATGGTGTCCTTTAGTAGTGGGTTTCTCTGCAGTAATTCAACCATGAAGGCCTGATTCACACAGTCTCCTCTTCTTATTGGTGTCCTTTAGTAGTGGGTTTCTCTGCAGTAATTCAACCATGAAGGCCTGATTCACTCAGTCTCCTCTTCTTAATGGTGTCCTTTAGTAGTGGGTTTCTCTGCAGTAATTCAACCATGAAGGCCTGATTCACTCAGTCTCCTCTTCTTAATGGTGTCCTTTAGTAGTGGGTTTCTCTGCAGTAATTCAACCATGAAGGCCTGATTCACTCAGTCTCCTCTTCCTAATGGTGTCCTTTAGTAGTGGTTTCTCTGCAGTAATTCAACCATGAAGGCCTGATTCACACAGTCTCCTCTTCTTATTGGTGTTCTTTAGTAGTGGGTTTCTCTGCAGTAATTCAACCATGAAGGCCTGATTCACTCAGTCTCCTCTTCTTAATGGTGTCCTTTAGTAGTGGGTTTCTCTGCAGTAATTCAACCATGAAGGCCTGATTCACATAGTCTCCTCTTCTTATTGGTGTCCTTTAGTAGTGGGTTTCTCTGTAGTAATTCAACCATGAAGGCCTGATTCACACAGTCTCCTCTTCTTAATGGTGTCCTTTAGTAGTGGGTTTCTCTGTAGTAATTCAACCATGAAGGCCTGATTCACACAGTCTCCTCTTCTTAATGGTGTCCTTTAGTAGTGGGTTTCTCTGTAGTAATTCAACCATGAAGGCCTGATTCACTCAGTCTCCTCTTCTTAATGGTGTCCTTTAGTAGTGGGTTTCTCTGTAGTAATTCAACCATGAAGGCCTGATTCACTCAGTCTCCTCTTCTTATTGGTGTCCTTTAGTAGTGGGTTTCTCTGTAGTAATTCAACCATGAAGGCCTGATTCACACAGTCTCCTCTTCTTATGGTGTCCTTTAGTAGTGGGTTTCTCTGCAGTAATTCAACCATGAAGGCCTGATTCACTCAGTCTCCTCTTCTTAATGGTGTCCTTTAGTAGTGGGTTTCTCTGCAGTAATTCAACCATGAAGGCCTGATTCACACAGTCTCCTCTTCTTAATGGTGTCCTTTAGTAGTGGGTTTCTCTGCAGTAATTCAACCATGAAGGCCTGATTCACACAGTCTCCTCTTCTTAATGGTGTCCTTTAGTAGTGGGTTTCTCTGTAGTAATTCAACCATGAAGGCCTGATTCACACAGTCTCCTCTTCTTAATGGTGTCCTTTAGTAGTGGGTTTCTCTGCAGTAATTCAACCATGAAGGCCTGATTCACACAGTCTCCTCTTCTTAATGGTGTCCTTTAGTAGTGGGTTTCTCTGCAGTAATTCAACCATGAAGGCCTGATTCACACAGTCTCTTCTTCTTATTGGTGTCCTTTAGTAGTGGGTTTCTCTGTAGTAATTCAACCATGAAGGCCTGATTCACTCAGTCTCCTCTTCTTAATGGTGTCCTTTAGTAGTGGGTTTCTCTGCAGTAATTCAACCATGAAGGCCTGATTCACTCAGTCTCCTCTTCTTAATGGTGTCCTTTAGTAGTGGGTTTCTCTGCAGTAATTCAACCATGAAGGCCTGATTCACACAGTCTCCTCTTCTTAATGGTGTCCTTTAGTAGTGGGTTTCTCTGCAGTAATTCAACCATGAAGGCCTGATTCACACAGTCTCCTCTTCTTAATGGTGTCCTTTAGTAGTGGGTTTCTCTGCAGTAATTCAACCATGAAGGCCTGATTCACACAGTCTCCTCTTCTTATTGGTGTCCTTTAGTAGTGGGTTTCTCTGTAGTAATTCAACCATGAAGGCCTGATTCACACAGTCTCCTCTTCTTAATGGTGTCCTTTAGTAGTGGGTTTCTCTGCAGTAATTCAACCATGAAGGCCTGATTCACACAGTCTCCTCTTCTTAATGGTGTCCTTTAGTAGTGGGTTTCTCTGCAGTAATTCAACCATGAAGGCCTGATTCACACAGTCTCCTCTTCTTATTGGTGTCCTTTAGTAGTGGGTTTCTCTGCAGTAATTCAACCATGAAGGCCTGATTCACTCAGTCTCCTCTTCTTAATGGTGTCCTTTAGTAGTGGGTTTCTCTGCAGTAATTCAACCATGAAGGCCTGATTCACTCAGTCTCCTCTTCTTAATGGTGTCCTTTAGTAGTGGGTTTCTCTGCAGTAATTCAACCATGAAGGCCTGATTCACTCAGTCTCCTCTTCCTAATGGTGTCCTTTAGTAGTGGTTTCTCTGCAGTAATTCAACCATGAAGGCCTGATTCACACAGTCTCCTCTTCTTATTGGTGTTCTTTAGTAGTGGGTTTCTCTGCAGTAATTCAACCATGAAGGCCTGATTCACTCAGTCTCCTCTTCTTAATGGTGTCCTTTAGTAGTGGGTTTCTCTGCAGTAATTCAACCATGAAGGCCTGATTCACATAGTCTCCTCTTCTTATTGGTGTCCTTTAGTAGTGGGTTTCTCTGTAGTAATTCAACCATGAAGGCCTGATTCACACAGTCTCCTCTTCTTAATGGTGTCCTTTAGTAGTGGGTTTCTCTGTAGTAATTCAACCATGAAGGCCTGATTCACACAGTCTCCTCTTCTTAATGGTGTCCTTTAGTAGTGGGTTTCTCTGTAGTAATTCAACCATGAAGGCCTGATTCACTCAGTCTCCTCTTCTTAATGGTGTCCTTTAGTAGTGGGTTTCTCTGTAGTAATTCAACCATGAAGGCCTGATTCACTCAGTCTCCTCTTCTTATTGGTGTCCTTTAGTAGTGGGTTTCTCTGTAGTAATTCAACCATGAAGGCCTGATTCACACAGTCTCCTCTTCTTATGGTGTCCTTTAGTAGTGGGTTTCTCTGCAGTAATTCAACCATGAAGGCCTGATTCACTCAGTCTCCTCTTCTTAATGGTGTCCTTTAGTAGTGGGTTTCTCTGCAGTAATTCAACCATGAAGGCCTGATTCACACAGTCTCCTCTTCTTAATGGTGTCCTTTAGTAGTGGGTTTCTCTGCAGTAATTCAACCATGAAGGCCTGATTCACACAGTCTCCTCTTCTTAATGGTGTCCTTTAGTAGTGGGTTTCTCTGTAGTAATTCAACCATGAAGGCCTGATTCACACAGTCTCCTCTTCTTAATGGTGTCCTTTAGTAGTGGGTTTCTCTGCAGTAATTCAACCATGAAGGCCTGATTCACACAGTCTCCTCTTCTTAATGGTGTCCTTTAGTAGTGTGTTTCTCTGCAGTAATTCAACCATGAAGGCCTGATTCACTCAGTCTCCTCTTCTTAATGGTGTCCTTTAGTAGTGGGTTTCTCTGTAGTAATTCAACCATGAAGGCCTGATTCACTCAGTCTCCTCTTCTTAATGGTGTCCTTTAGTAGTGGGTTTCTCTGCAGTAATTCAACCATGAAGGCCTGATTCACACAGTCTCCTCTTCTTATTGGTGTCCTTTAGTAGTGTGTTTCTCTGCAGTAATTCAACCATGAAGGCCTGATTCACACAGTCTCCTCTTCTTATTGGTGTCCTTCAGTAGTGTGTTTCTCTGCAGTAATTCAACCACGAAGGCCTGATTCACTCAGTCTCCTCTTCTTAATGGTGTCCTTTAGTAGTGGGTTTCTCTGCAGTAATTCAACCATGAAGGCCTGATTCACACAGTCTCCTCTTCTTATTGGTGTCCTTTAGTAGTGGGTTTCTCTGCAGTAATTCAACCATGAAGGCCTGATTCACACAGTCTCCTCTTCTTATTGGTGTCCTTCAGTAGTGTGTTTCTCTGCAGTAATTCAACCATGAAGGCCTGATTCACTCAGTCTCCTCTTCTTAATGGTGTCCTTTAGTAGTGTGTTTCTCTGCAGTAATTCAACCATGAAGGCCTGATTCACTCAGTCTCCTCTTCTTAATGGTGTCCTTTAGTAGTGGGTTTCTCTGTAGTAATTCAACCATGAAGGCCTGATTCACTCAGTCTCCTCTTCTTAATGGTGTCCTTTAGTAGTGTGTTTCTCTGCAGTAATTCAACCATGAAGGCCTGATTCACTCAGTCTCCTCTTCTTAATGGTGTCCTTTAGTAGTGTGTTTCTCTGCAGTAATTCAACCATGAAGGCCTGATTCACTCAGTCTCCTCTTCTTAATGGTGTCCTTTAGTAGTGGGTTTCTCTGTAGTAATTCAACCATGAAGGCCTGATTCACACAGTCTCCTCTTCTTAATGGTGTCCTTTAGTAGTGGGTTTCTCTGTAGTAATTCAACCATGAAGGCCTGATTCACACAGTCTCCTCTTCTTAATGGTGTCCTTTAGTAGTGGGTTTCTCTGTAGTAATTCAACCATGAAGGCCTGATTCACTCAGTCTCCTCTTCTTAATGGTGTCCTTTAGTAGTGGGTTTCTCTGTAGTAATTCAACCATGAAGGCCTGATTCACTCAGTCTCCTCTTCTTATTGGTGTCCTTTAGTAGTGGGTTTCTCTGTAGTAATTCAACCATGAAGGCCTGATTCACACAGTCTCCTCTTCTTATGGTGTCCTTTAGTAGTGGGTTTCTCTGCAGTAATTCAACCATGAAGGCCTGATTCACTCAGTCTCCTCTTCTTAATGGTGTCCTTTAGTAGTGGGTTTCTCTGCAGTAATTCAACCATGAAGGCCTGATTCACACAGTCTCCTCTTCTTAATGGTGTCCTTTAGTAGTGGGTTTCTCTGCAGTAATTCAACCATGAAGGCCTGATTCACACAGTCTCCTCTTCTTAATGGTGTCCTTTAGTAGTGGGTTTCTCTGTAGTAATTCAACCATGAAGGCCTGATTCACACAGTCTCCTCTTCTTAATGGTGTCCTTTAGTAGTGGGTTTCTCTGCAGTAATTCAACCATGAAGGCCTGATTCACACAGTCTCCTCTTCTTAATGGTGTCCTTTAGTAGTGTGTTTCTCTGCAGTAATTCAACCATGAAGGCCTGATTCACTCAGTCTCCTCTTCTTAATGGTGTCCTTTAGTAGTGGGTTTCTCTGTAGTAATTCAACCATGAAGGCCTGATTAACACAGTCTCCTCTTCTTAATGGTGTCCTTTAGTAGTGGGTTTCTCTGTAGTAATTCAACCATGAAGGCCTGATTCACTCAGTCTCCTCTTCTTAATGGTGTCCTTTAGTAGTGGGTTTCTCTGCAGTAATTCAACCATGAAGGCCTGATTCACACAGTCTCCTCTTCTTATTGGTGTCCTTTAGTAGTGTGTTTCTCTGCAGTAATTCAACCATGAAGGCCTGATTCACACAGTCTCCTCTTCTTATTGGTGTCCTTCAGTAGTGTGTTTCTCTGCAGTAATTCAACCACGAAGGCCTGATTCACTCAGTCTCCTCTTCTTAATGGTGTCCTTTAGTAGTGGGTTTCTCTGCAGTAATTCAACCATGAAGGCCTGATTCACACAGTCTCCTCTTCTTATTGGTGTCCTTTAGTAGTGGGTTTCTCTGCAGTAATTCAACCATGAAGGCCTGATTCACACAGTCTCCTCTTCTTATTGGTGTCCTTCAGTAGTGTGTTTCTCTGCAGTAATTCAACCATGAAGGCCTGATTCACTCAGTCTCCTCTTCTTAATGGTGTCCTTTAGTAGTGTGTTTCTCTGCAGTAATTCAACCATGAAGGCCTGATTCACTCAGTCTCCTCTTCTTAATGGTGTCCTTTAGTAGTGGGTTTCTCTGTAGTAATTCAACCATGAAGGCCTGATTCACTCAGTCTCCTCTTCTTAATGGTGTCCTTTAGTAGTGTGTTTCTCTGCAGTAATTCAACCATGAAGGCCTGATTCACTCAGTCTCCTCTTCTTAATGGTGTCCTTTAGTAGTGTGTTTCTCTGCAGTAATTCAACCATGAAGGCCTGATTCACTCAGTCTCCTCTTCTTAATGGTGTCCTTTAGTAGTGGGTTTCTCTGTAGTAATTCAACCATGAAGGCCTGATTCACACAGTCTCCTCTTCTTAATGGTGTCCTTTAGTAGTGTGTTTCTCTGCAGTAATTCAACCATGAAGGCCTGATTCACTCAGTCTCCTCTTCTTATTGGTGTCCTTTAGTAGTGGGTTTCTCTGCAGTAATTCAACCATGAAGGCCTGATTCACTCAGTCTCCTCTTCTTAATGGTGTCCTTTAGTAGTGGGTTTCTCTGCAGTAATTCAACCATGAAGGCCTGATTCACTCAGTCTCCTCTTCTTATTGGTGTCCTTTAGTAGTGGGTTTCTCTGCAGTAATTCAACCATGAAGGCCTGATTCACTCAGTCTCCTCTTCTTATTGGTGTCCTTTAGTAGTGGGTTTCTCTGCAGTAATTCAACCATGAAGGCCTGATTCACTCAGTCTCCTCTTCTTATTGGTGTCCTTTAGTAGTGGGTTTCTCTGTAGTAATTCAACCATGAAGGCCTGATTCACTCAGTCTCCTCTTCTTAATGGTGTCCTTTAGTAGTGGGTTTCTCTGCAGTAATTCAACCATGAAGGCCTGATTCACTCAGTCTCCTCTTCTTAATGGTGTCCTTTAGTAGTGGGTTTCTCTGCAGTAATTCAACCATGAAGGCCTGATTCACTCAGTCTCCTCTTCTTATTGGTGTCCTTTAGTAGTGGGTTTCTCTGCAGTAATTCAACCATGAAGGCCTGATTCACACAGTCTCCTCTTCTTAATGGTGTCCTTTAGTAGTGGGTTTCTCTGCAGTAATTCAACCATGAAGGCCTGATTCACACAGTCTCCTGTTCTTAATGGTGTCCTTTAGTAGTGGGTTTCTCTGTAGTAATTCAACCATGAAGGCCTGATTCACACAGTCTCCTCTTCTTATTGGTGTCCTTTAGTAGTGGGTTTCTCTGCAGTAATTCAACCATGAAGGCCTGATTCACTCAGTCTCCTCTTCTTAATGGTGTCCTTTAGTAGTGGGTTTCTCTGCAGTAATTCAACCATGAAGGCCTGATTCACTCAGTCTCCTCTTCTTAATGGTGTCCTTTAGTAGTGGGTTTCTCTGCAGTAATTCAACCATGAAGGCCTGATTCACTCAGTCTCCTCTTCTTAATGGTGTCCTTTAGTAGTGGGTTTCTCTGCAGTAATTCAACCATGAAGGCCTGATTCACTCAGTCTCCTCTTCTTATTGGTGTCCTTTAGTAGTGGGTTTCTCTGCAGTAATTCAACCATGAAGGCCTGATTCACACAGTCTCCTCTTCTTAATGGTGTCCTTTAGTAGTGGGTTTCTCTGTAGTAATTCAACCATGAAGGCCTGATTCACACAGTCTCCTCTTCTTAATGGTGTCCTTTAGTAGTGGGTTTCTCTGTAGTAATTCAACCATGAAGACCTGATTCACACAATCTCCTCTTCTTATTGGTGTCCTTTAGTAGTGGGTTTCTCTGCAGTAATTCAACCATGAAGGCCTGATTCACTCAGTCTCCTCTTCTTATTGGTGTCCTTTAGTAGTGGGTTTCTCTGCAGTAATTCAACCATGAAGGCCTGATTCACACAGTCTCCTCTTCTTATTGGTGTCCTTTAGTAGTGGGTTTCTCTGCAGTAATTCAACCATGAAGGCCTGATTCACTCAGTCTCCTCTTCTTAATGGTGTCCTTTAGTAGTGGGTTTCTCTGCAGTAATTCAACCATGAAGGCCTGATTCACTCAGTCTCCTCTTCTTAATGGTGTCCTTTAGTAGTGGGTTTCTCTGCAGTAATTCAACCATGGAGGCCTGATTCACTCAGTCTCCTCTTCTTAATGGTGTCCTTTAGTAGTGGGTTTCTCTGCAGTAATTCAACCATGAAGGCCTGATTCACACAGTCTCCTCTTCTTAATGGTGTCCTTTAGTAGTGGGTTTCTCTGCAGTAATTCAACCATGAAGGCCTGATTCACTCAGTCTCCTCTTCTTATTGGTGTCCTTTAGTAGTGGATTTCTCTGTAGTAATTCAACCATGAAGGCCTGATTCACACAGTCTCCTCTTCTTAATGGTGTCCTTTAGTAGTGGGTTTCTCTGCAGTAATTCAACCATGAAGGCCTGATTCACACAGTCTCCTCTTCTTAATGGTGTCCTTTAGTAGTGGGTTTCTCTGTAGTAATTCAACCATGAAGGCCTGATTCACACAGTCTCCTGTTCTTAATGGTGTCCTTTAGTAGTGGGTTTCTCTGTAGTAATTCAACCATGAAGGCCTGATTCACACAGTCTCCTCTTCTTATTGGTGTCCTTTAGTAGTGGGTTTCTCTGCAGTAATTCAACCATGAAGGCCTGATTCACTCAGTCTCCTCTTCTTAATGGTGTCCTTTAGTAGTGGGTTTCTCTGCAGTAATTCAACCATGAAGGCCTGATTCACTCAGTCTCCTCTTCTTAATGGTGTCCTTTAGTAGTGGGTTTCTCTGCAGTAATTCAACCATGAAGGCCTGATTCACTCAGTCTCCTCTTCTTAATGGTGTCCTTTAGTAGTGGGTTTCTCTGCAGTAATTCAACCATGAAGGCCTGATTCACTCAGTCTCCTCTTCTTATTGGTGTCCTTTAGTAGTGGGTTTCTCTGCAGTAATTCAACCATGAAGGCCTGATTCACACAGTCTCCTCTTCTTAATGGTGTCCTTTAGTAGTGGGTTTCTCTGTAGTAATTCAACCATGAAGGCCTGATTCACACAGTCTCCTCTTCTTAATGGTGTCCTTTAGTAGTGGGTTTCTCTGTAGTAATTCAACCATGAAGACCTGATTCACACAGTCTCCTCTTCTTATTGGTGTCCTTTAGTAGTGGGTTTCTCTGCAGTAATTCAACCATGAAGGCCTGATTCACTCAGTCTCCTCTTCTTATTGGTGTCCTTTAGTAGTGGGTTTCTCTGCAGTAATTCAACCATGAAGGCCTGATTCACACAGTCTCCTCTTCTTATTGGTGTCCTTTAGTAGTGGGTTTCTCTGCAGTAATTCAACCATGAAGGCCTGATTCACTCAGTCTCCTCTTCTTAATGGTGTCCTTTAGTAGTGGGTTTCTCTGCAGTAATTCAACCATGAAGGCCTGATTCACTCAGTCTCCTCTTCTTAATGGTGTCCTTTAGTAGTGGGTTTCTCTGCAGTAATTCAACCATGGAGGCCTGATTCACTCAGTCTCCTCTTCTTAATGGTGTCCTTTAGTAGTGGGTTTCTCTGCAGTAATTCAACCATGAAGGCCTGATTCACACAGTCTCCTCTTCTTAATGGTGTCCTTTAGTAGTGGGTTTCTCTGCAGTAATTCAACCATGAAGGCCTGATTCACTCAGTCTCCTCTTCTTATTGGTGTCCTTTAGTAGTGGGTTTCTCTGTAGTAATTCAACCATGAAGGCCTGATTCACACAGTCTCCTCTTCTTAATGGTGTCCTTTAGTAGTGGGTTTCTCTGCAGTAATTCAACCATGAAGGCCTGATTCACACAGTCTCCTCTTCTTAATGGTGTCCTTTAGTAGTGGGTTTCTCTGTAGTAATTCAACCATGAAGGCCTGATTCACACAGTCTCCTCTTCTTAATGGTGTCCTTTAGTAGTGGGTTTCTCTGCAGTAATTCAACCATGAAGGCCTGATTCACTCAGTCTCCTCTTCTTAATGGTGTCCTTTAGTAGTGGGTTTCTCTGTAGTAATTCAACCATGAAGGCCTGATTCACTCAGTCTCCTCTTCTTAATGGTGTCCTTTAGTAGTGGGTTTCTCTGCAGTAATTCAACCATGAAGGCCTGATTCACACAGTCTCCTCTTCTTAATGGTGTCCTTTAGTAGTGGGTTTCTCTGCAGTAATTCAACCATGAAGGCCTGATTCACACAGTCTCCTCTTCTTAATGGTGTCCTTTAGTAGTGGGTTTCTCTGCAGTAATTCAACCATGAAGGCCTGATTCACACAGTCTCCTCTTCTTAATGGTGTCCTTTAGTAGTGGGTTTCTCTGCAGTAATTCAACCATGAAGGCCTGATTCACTCAGTCTCCTCTTCTTAATGGTGTCCTTTAGTAGTGGGTTTCTCTGCAGTAATTCAACCATGAAGGCCTGATTCACTCAGTCTCCTCTTCTTAATGGTGTCCTTTAGTAGTGTGTTTCTCTGCAGTAATTCAACCATGAAGGCCTGATTCACTCAGTCTCCTCTTCTTATTGGTGTCCTTTAGTAGTGGGTTTCTCTGCAGTAATTCAACCATGAAGGCCTGATTCACTCAGTCTCCTCTTCTTATTGGTGTCCTTTAGTAGTGGGTTTCTCTGTAGTAATTCAACCATGAAGGCCTGATTCACTCAGTCTCCTCTTCTTAATGGTGTCCTTTAGTAGTGGGTTTCTCTGCAGTAATTCAACCATGAAGGCCTGATTCACTCAGTCTCCTCTTCTTATTGGTGTCCTTTAGTAGTGGGTTTCTCTGTAGTAATTCAACCATGAAGGCCTGATTCACACAGTCTCCTCTTCTTAATGGTGTCCTTTAGTAGTGGGTTTCTCTGCAGTAATTCAACCATGAAGGCCTGATTCACACAGTCTCCTCTTCTCAATGGTGTCCTTTAGTAGTGGGTTTCTCTGTAGTAATTCAACCATGAAGGCCTGATTCACACAGTCTCCTCTTCTTAATGGTGTCCTTTAGTAGTGGGTTTCTCTGCAGTAATTCAACCATGAAGGCCTGATTCACTCAGTCTCCTCTTCTTAATGGTGTCCTTTAGTAGTGGGTTTCTCTGTAGTAATTCAACCATGAAGGCCTGATTCACTCAGTCTCCTCTTCTTAATGGTGTCCTTTAGTAGTGGGTTTCTCTGCAGTAATTCAACCATGAAGGCCTGATTCACACAGTCTCCTCTTCTTAATGGTGTCCTTTAGTAGTGGGTTTCTCTGCAGTAATTCAACCATGAAGGCCTGATTCACACAGTCTCCTCTTCTTAATGGTGTCCTTTAGTAGTGGGTTTCTCTGCAGTAATTCAACCATGAAGGCCTGATTCACACAGTCTCCTCTTCTTAATGGTGTCCTTTAGTAGTGGGTTTCTCTGCAGTAATTCAACCATGAAGGCCTGATTCACTCAGTCTCCTCTTCTTAATGGTGTCCTTTAGTAGTGGGTTTCTCTGCAGTAATTCAACCATGAAGGCCTGATTCACTCAGTCTCCTCTTCTTAATGGTGTCCTTTAGTAGTGTGTTTCTCTGCAGTAATTCAACCATGAAGGCCTGATTCACTCAGTCTCCTCTTCTTATTGGTGTCCTTTAGTAGTGGGTTTCTCTGCAGTAATTCAACCATGAAGGCCTGATTCACTCAGTCTCCTCTTCTTATTGGTGTCCTTTAGTAGTGGGTTTCTCTGCAGTAATTCAACCATGAAGGCCTGATTCACACAGTCTCCTCTTCTCAATGGTGTCCTTTAGTAGTGGGTTTCTCTGTAGTAATTCAACCATGAAGGCCTGATTCACACAGTCTCCTCTTCTTAATGGTGTCCTTTAGTAGTGGGTTTCTCTGCAGTAATTCAACCATGAAGGCCTGATTCACTCAGTCTCCTCTTCTTAATGGTGTCCTTTAGTAGTGGGTTTCTCTGTAGTAATTCAACCATGAAGGCCTGATTCACTCAGTCTCCTCTTCTTAATGGTGTCCTTTAGTAGTGGGTTTCTCTGCAGTAATTCAACCATGAAGGCCTGATTCACACAGTCTCCTCTTCTTAATGGTGTCCTTTAGTAGTGGGTTTCTCTGCAGTAATTCAACCATGAAGGCCTGATTCACTCAGTCTCCTCTTCTTAATGGTGTCCTTTAGTAGTGGGTTTCTCTGCAGTAATTCAACCATGAAGGCCTGATTCACTCAGTCTCCTCTTCTTAATGGTGTCCTTTAGTAGTGTGTTTCTCTGCAGTAATTCAACCATGAAGGCCTGATTCACTCAGTCTCCTCTTCTTATTGGTGTCCTTTAGTAGTGGGTTTCTCTGCAGTAATTCAACCATGAAGGCCTGATTCACTCAGTCTCCTCTTCTTATTGGTGTCCTTTAGTAGTGGGTTTCTCTGTAGTAATTCAACCATGAAGGCCTGATTCACTCAGTCTCCTCTTCTTAATGGTGTCCTTTAGTAGTGGGTTTCTCTGCAGTAATTCAACCATGAAGGCCTGATTCACTCAGTCTCCTCTTCTTAATGGTGTCCTTTAGTAGTGGGGTTCTCTGCAGTAATTCAACCATGAAGGCCTGATTCACTCAGTCTCCTCTTCTTATTGGTGTCCTTTAGTAGTGGGTTTCTCTGCAGTAATTCAACCATGAAGGCCTGATTCACACAGTCTCCTCTTCTTAATGGTGTCCTTTAGTAGTGGGTTTCTCTGTAGTAATTCAACCATGAAGGCCTGATTCACACAGTCTCCTCTTCTTAATGGTGTCCTTTAGTAGTGGGTTTCTCTGCAGTAATTCAACCATGAAGGCCTGATTCACACAGTCTCCTCTTCTTAATGGTGTCCTTTAGTAGTGGGTTTCTCTGCAGTAATTCAACCATGAAGGCCTGATTCACTCAGTCTCCTCTTCTTAATGGTGTCCTTTAGTAGTGGGTTTCTCTGCAGTAATTCAACCATGAAGGCCTGATTCACTCAGTCTCCTCTTCTTAATGGTGTCCTTTAGTTGTGTGTTTCTCTGCAGTAATTCAACCATGAAGGCCTGATTCACTCAGTCTCCTCTTCTTATTGGTGTCCTTTAGTAGTGGGTTTCTCTGTAGTAATTCAACCATGAAGGCCTGATTCACACAGTCTCCTCTTCTTATTGGTGTCCTTTAGTAGTGGGTTTCTCTGCAGTAATTCAACCATGAAGGCCTGATTCACTCAGTCTCCTCTTCTTAATGGTGTCCTTTAGTAGTGGGTTTCTATGCAGTAATTCAACCATGAAGGCCTGATTCACTCAGTCTCCTCTTCTTAATGGTGTCCTTTAGTAGTGGGTTTCTCTGCAGTAATTCAACCATGAAGGCCTGATTCACTCAGTCTCCTCTTCTTAATGGTGTCCTTTAGTAGTGGGTTTCTCTGCAGTAATTCAACCATGAAGGCCTGATTCACTCAGTCTCCTCTTCTTATTGGTGTCCTTTAGTAGTGGGTTTCTCTGTAGTTATTCAACCATGAAGGCCTGATTCACTCAGTCTCCTCTTCTTAATGGTGTCCTTTAGTAGTGGGTTTCTCTGTAGTAATTCAACCATGAAGGCCTGATTCACACAGTCTCCTCTTCTTAATGGTGTCCTTTAGTAGTGGGTTTCTCTGTAGTAATTCAACCATGAAGGCCTGATTCACACAGTCTCCTCTTCTTATTGGTGTCCTTTAGTAGTGGGTTTCTCTGCAGTAATTCAACCATGAAGGCCTGATTCACTGAGTCTCCTCTTCTTATTGGTGTCCTTTAGTAGTGGGTTTCTCTGCAGTAATTCAACCATGAAGGCCTGATTCACACAGTCTCCTCTTCTTATTGGTGTCCTTTAGTAGTGGGTTTCTCTGCAGTAATTCAACCATGAAGGCCTGATTCACTCAGTCTCCTCTTCTTAATGGTGTCCTTTAGTAGTGGGTTTCTCTGCAGTAATTCAACCATGAAGGCCTGATTCACACAGTCTCCTCTTCTTAATGGTGTCCTTTAGTAGTGGGTTTCTCTGCAGTAATTCAACCATGAAGGCCTGATTCACACAGTCTCCTCTTCTTAATGGTGTCCTTTAGTAGTGGGTTTCTCTGTAGTAATTCAACCATGAAGGCCTGATTCACACAGTCTCCTCTTCTTATTGGTGTCCTTTAGTAGTGGGTTTCTCTGCAGTAATTCAACCATGAAGGCCTGATTCACACAGTCTCCTCTTCTTATTGGTGTCCTTTAGTAGTGGGTTTCTCTGTAGTAATTCAACCATGAAGGCCTGATTCACACAGTCTCCTCTTCTTAATGGTGTCCTTTAGTAGTGGGTTTCTCTGCAGTAATTCAACCATGAAGGCCTGATTCACACAGTCTCCTCTTCTTAATGGTGTCCTTTAGTAGTGGGTTTCTCTGCAGTAATTCAACCATGAAGGCCTGATTCACACAGTCTCCTCTTCTTATTGGTGTCCTTTAGTAGTGGGTTTCTCTGCAGTAATTCAACCATGAAGGCCTGATTCATTCAGTCTCCTCTTCTTAATGGTGTCCTTTAGTAGTGGGTTTCTCTGCAGTAATTCAACCATGAAGGCCTGATTCACTCAGTCTCCTCTTCTTAATGGTGTCCTTTAGTAGTGGGTTTCTCTGCAGTAATTCAACCATGAAGGCCTGATTCACTCAGTCTCCTCTTCTTAATGGTGTCCTTTAGTAGTGGGTTTCTCTGCAGTAATTCAACCATGAAGGCCTGATTCACTCAGTCTCCTCTTCTTAATGGTGTCCTTTAGTAGTGGTTTCTCTGCAGTAATTCAAGCATGAAGGCCTGATTCACACAGTCTCCTCTTCTTATTGGTGTCCTTTAGTAGTGGGTTTCTCTGCAGTAATTCAACCATGAAGGCCTGATTCACTCAGTCTCCTCTTCTTAATGGTGTCCTTTAGTAGTGGGTTTCTCTGCAGTAATTCAACCATGAAGGCCTGATTCACACAGTCTCCTCTTCTTAATGGTGTCCTTTAGTAGTGGGTTTCTCTGCAGTAATTCAACCATGAAGGTCTGATTCACACAGTCTCCTCTTCTTAATGGTGTCCTTTAGTAGTGGGTTTCTCTGCAGTAATTCAACCATGAAGGCCTGATTCACTCAGTCTCCTCTTCTTAATGGTGTCCTTTAGTAGTGGGTTTCTCTGCAGTAATTCAACCATGAAGGCCTGATTCACTCAGTCTCCTCTTCTTAATGGTGTCATTTAGTATTGGGTTTCTCTGCAGTAATTCAACCATGAAGGCCTGATTCACACAGTCTCCTCTTCTTAATGGTGTCCTTTAGTAGTGGGTTTCTCTGCAGTAATTCAACCATGAAGGCCTGATTCACACAGTCTCCTCTTCTTAATGGTGTCCTTTAGTAGTGGGTTTCTCTGTAGTAATTCAACCATGAAGGCCTGATTCACACAGTCTCCTCTTCTTATTGGTGTCCTTTAGTAGTGGGTTTCTCTGCAGTAATTCAACCATGAAGGCCTGATTCAAACAGTCTCCTCTTCTTAATGGTGTCCTTTAGTAGTGGGTTTCTCTGCAGTAATTCAACCATGAAGGCCTGATTCACACAGTCTCCTCTTCTTATTGGTGTCCTTTAGTAGTGGGTTTCTCTGTAGTAATTCAACCATGAAGGCCTGATTCACACAGTCTCCTCTTCTTAATGGTGTCCTTTAGTAGTGGGTTTCTCTGCAGTAATTCAACCATGAAGGCCTGATTCACACAGTCTCCTCTTCTTAATGGTGTCCTTTAGTAGTGGGTTTCTCTGCAGTAATTCAACCATGAAGGCCTGATTCACACAGTCTCCTCTTCTTATTGGTGTCCTTTAGTAGTGGGTTTCTCTGCAGTAATTCAACCATGAAGGCCTGATTCACTCAGTCTCCTCTTCTTAATGGTGTCCTTTAGTAGTGGGTTTCTCTGCAGTAATTCAACCATGAAGGCCTGATTCACTCAGTCTCCTCTTCTTAATGGTGTCCTTTAGTAGTGGGTTTCTCTGCAGTAATTCAACCATGAAGGCCTGATTCACTCAGTCTCCTCTTCTTAATGGTGTCCTTTAGTAGTGGGTTTCTCTGCAGTAATTCAACCATGAAGGCCTGATTCACATTGTCTCCTCTTCTTATTGGTGTCCTTTAGTAGTGGGTTTCTCTGCAGTAATTCAACCATGAAGGCCTGATTCACTCAGTCTCCTCTTCTTAATGGTGTCCTTTAGTAGTGGGTTTCTCTGCAGTAATTCAACCATGAAGGCCTGATTCACAGTCTCCTCTTCTTAATGGTGTCCTTTAGTAGTGGGTTTCTCTGCAGTAATTCAACCATGAAGGCCTGATTCACACAGTCTCCTCTTCTTAATGGTGTCCTTTAGTAGTGGGTTTCTCTGTAGTAATTCAACCATGAAGGCCTGATTCACACAGTCTCCTCTTCTTATTGGTGTCCTTTAGTAGTGGGTTTCTCTGCAGTAATTCAACCATGAAGGCCTGATTCACACAGTCTCCTCTTCTTATTGGTGTCCTTTAGTAGTGGGTTTCTCTGTAGTAATTCAACCATGAAGGCCTGATTCACACAGTCTCCTCTTCTTAATGGTGTCCTTTAGTAGTGGGTTTCTCTGCAGTAATTCAACCATGAAGGCCTGATTCACACAGTCTCCTCTTCTTAATGGTGTCCTTTAGTAGTGGGTTTCTCTGCAGTAATTCAACCATGAAGGCCTGATTCACACAGTCTCCTCTTCTTATTGGTGTCCTTTAGTAGTGGGTTTCTCTGCAGTAATTCAACCATGAAGGCCTGATTCACTCAGTCTCCTCTTCTTAATGGTGTCCTTTAGTAGTGGGTTTCTCTGCAGTAATTCAACCATGAAGGCCTGATTCACTCAGTCTCCTCTTCTTAATGGTGTCCTTTAGTAGTGGGTTTCTCTGCAGTAATTCAACCATGAAGGCCTGATTCACTCAGTCTCCTCTTCTTAATGGTGTCCTTTAGTAGTGGGTTTCTCTGCAGTAATTCAACCATGAAGGCCTGATTCACTCAGTCTCCTCTTCTTAATGGTGTCCTTTAGTAGTGGTTTCTCTGCAGTAATTCAAGCATGAAGGCCTGATTCACACAGTCTCCTCTTCTTATTGGTGTCCTTTAGTAGTGGGTTTCTCTGCAGTAATTCAACCATGAAGGCCTGATTCACTCAGTCTCCTCTTCTTAATGGTGTCCTTTAGTAGTGGGTTTCTCTGCAGTAATTCAACCATGAAGGCCTGATTCACACAGTCTCCTCTTCTTAATGGTGTCCTTTAGTAGTGGGTTTCTCTGCAGTAATTCAACCATGAAGGTCTGATTCACACAGTCTCCTCTTCTTAATGGTGTCCTTTAGTAGTGGGTTTCTCTGCAGTAATTCAACCATGAAGGCCTGATTCACTCAGTCTCCTCTTCTTAATGGTGTCCTTTAGTAGTGGGTTTCTCTGCAGTAATTCAACCATGAAGGCCTGATTCACTCAGTCTCCTCTTCTTAATGGTGTCCTTTAGTAGTGGGTTTCTCTGCAGTAATTCAACCATGAAGGCCTGATTCACACAGTCTCCTCTTCTTAATGGTGTCCTTTAGTAGTGGGTTTCTCTGCAGTAATTCAACCATGAAGGCCTGATTCACACAGTCTCCTCTTCTTAATGGTGTCCTTTAGTAGTGGGTTTCTCTGTAGTAATTCAACCATGAAGGCCTGATTCACACAGTCTCCTCTTCTTATTGGTGTCCTTTAGTAGTGGGTTTCTCTGCAGTAATTCAACCATGAAGGCCTGATTCAAACAGTCTCCTCTTCTTAATGGTGTCCTTTAGTAGTGGGTTTCTCTGCAGTAATTCAACCATGAAGGCCTGATTCACACAGTCTCCTCTTCTTATTGGTGTCCTTTAGTAGTGGGTTTCTCTGTAGTAATTCAACCATGAAGGCCTGATTCACACAGTCTCCTCTTCTTAATGGTGTCCTTTAGTAGTGGGTTTCTCTGCAGTAATTCAACCATGAAGGCCTGATTCACACAGTCTCCTCTTCTTAATGGTGTCCTTTAGTAGTGGGTTTCTCTGCAGTAATTCAACCATGAAGGCCTGATTCACACAGTCTCCTCTTCTTATTGGTGTCCTTTAGTAGTGGGTTTCTCTGCAGTAATTCAACCATGAAGGCCTGATTCACTCAGTCTCCTCTTCTTAATGGTGTCCTTTAGTAGTGGGTTTCTCTGCAGTAATTCAACCATGAAGGCCTGATTCACTCAGTCTCCTCTTCTTAATGGTGTCCTTTAGTAGTGGGTTTCTCTGCAGTAATTCAACCATGAAGGCCTGATTCACTCAGTCTCCTCTTCTTAATGGTGTCCTTTAGTAGTGGGTTTCTCTGCAGTAATTCAACCATGAAGGCCTGATTCACTCAGTCTCCTCTTCTTAATGGTGTCCTTTAGTAGTGGGTTTCTCTGCAGTAATTCAACCATGAAGGCCTGATTCACACAGTCTCCTCTTCTTAATGGTGTCCTTTAGTAGTGGGTTTCTCTGCAGTAATTCAACCATGAAGGCCTGATTCACTCAGTCTCCTCTTCTTAATGGTGTCCTTTAGTAGTGGGTTTCTCTGCAGTAATTCAACCATGAAGGCCTGATTCACTCAGTCTCCTCTTCTTAATGGTGTCCTTTAGTAGTGGGTTTCTCTGCAGTAATTCAACCATGAAGGCCTGATTCACACAGTCTCCTCTTCTTAATGGTGTCCTTTAGTAGTGGGTTTCTCTGCAGTAATTCAACCATGAAGGCCTGATTCACACAGTCTCTTCTTCTTATTGGTGTCCTTTAGTAGTGGGTTTCTCTGCAGTAATTCAACCATGAAGGCCTGATTCACACAGTCTCCTCTTCTTAATGGTGTCCTTTAGTAGTGGGTTTCTCTGTAGTAATTCAACCATGAAGGCCTGATTCACTCAGTCTCCTCTTCTTAATGGTGTCCTTTAGTAGTGGGTTTCTCTGCAGTAATTCAACCATGAAGGCCTGATTCACTCAGTCTCCTCTTCTTAATGGTGTCCTTTAGTAGTGGGTTTCTCTGCAGTAATTCAACCATGAAGGCCTGATTCACACAGTCTCCTCTTCTTAATGGTGTCCTTTAGTAGTGGGTTTCTCTGTAGTAATTCAACCATGAAGGCCTGATTCACACAGTCTCCTCTTCTTATTGGTGTCCTTTAGTAGTGGGTTTCTCTGCAGTAATTCAACCATGAAGGCCTGATTCAAACAGTCTCCTCTTCTTAATGGTGTCCTTTAGTAGTGGGTTTCTCTGCAGTAATTCAACCATGAAGGCCTGATTCACACAGTCTCCTCTTCTTATTGGTGTCCTTTAGTAGTGGGTTTCTCTGTAGTAATTCATCCATGAAGGCCTGATTCACACAGTCTCCTCTTCTTAATGGTGTCCTTTAGTAGTGGGTTTCTCTGCAGTAATTCAACCATGAAGGCCTGATTCACACAGTCTCCTCTTCTTAATGGTGTCCTTTAGTAGTGGGTTTCTCTGCAGTAATTCAACCATGAAGGCCTGATTCACACAGTCTCCTCTTCTTATTGGTGTCCTTTAGTAGTGGGTTTCTCTGCAGTAATTCAACCATGAAGGCCTGATTCACTCAGTCTCCTCTTCTTAATGGTGTCCTTTAGTAGTGGGTTTCTCTGCAGTAATTCAACCATGAAGGCCTGATTCACTCAGTCTCCTCTTCTTAATGGTGTCCTTTAGTAGTGGGTTTCTCTGCAGTAATTCAACCATGAAGGCCTGATTCACTCAGTCTCCTCTTCTTAATGGTGTCCTTTAGTAGTGGGTTTCTCTGCAGTAATTCAACCATGAAGGCCTGATTCACACAGTCTCCTCTTCTTAATGGTGTCCTTTAGTAGTGGGTTTCTCTGCAGTAATTCAACCATGAAGGCCTGATTCACACAGTCTCCTCTTCTTAATGGTGTCCTTTAGTAGTGGGTTTCTCTGTAGTAATTCAACCATGAAGGCCTGATTCACACAGTCTCCTCTTCTTATTGGTGTCCTTTAGTAGTGGGTTTCTCTGCAGTAATTCAACCATGAAGGCCTGATTCAAACAGTCTCCTCTTCTTAATGGTGTCCTTTAGTAGTGGGTTTCTCTGCAGTAATTCAACCATGAAGGCCTGATTCACACAGTCTCCTCTTCTTATTGGTGTCCTTTAGTAGTGGGTTTCTCTGTAGTAATTCATCCATGAAGGCCTGATTCACACAGTCTCCTCTTCTTAATGGTGTCCTTTAGTAGTGGGTTTCTCTGCAGTAATTCAACCATGAAGGCCTGATTCACACAGTCTCCTCTTCTTAATGGTGTCCTTTAGTAGTGGGTTTCTCTGCAGTAATTCAACCATGAAGGCCTGATTCACACAGTCTCCTCTTCTTATTGGTGTCCTTTAGTGTTACGGTGCGTGAATGAGGACCCAAAAGCGAATTAACTTAAACAGAGCTTCTTTAATTACCAAACATAGTTAGGCTCAGACAGACCGGCAGATTCCGACAGGACAAGACAAGGTTACAGCAAACATGACGACAGTCTGGTTCAGGCATGAAACACAACAAACAAGAATCCGACAAGGACAGGAACAAAAACAGAGAGAGATATAGGGGACTAATCAGAGGGAAAAGGGGAACAGGTGGGAGAAGGGGTGACGAGGTAGTCAAGAGGAGACAAGGAACAGCTGGGGGAAAGCGGGGGAGAAAAGGTAACCTAACAACGACCACTAGAGGGAGACAGGGTGAAGGGAAAGGACAGAGACAAGACACAACATGACAGTACATGACAGTACCCCCCCACTCACCGAGCGCCTCCTGGCGCACTCGAGGAGGAAACCTGGCGGCAACGGAGGAAATCCTCGATCAGCGCACGGTCCAGCACGTCCCGAGAGGGAACCCAACTCCTCTCCTCAGGACCGTACCCCTCCCAATCTACGAGGTACTGGTGACCACGGCCCCGAGGACGCATGTCCAAAATTCTACGGACCCTGTAGATGGGTGCGCCCTCAACAAGGATGGGGGGGGGGGGGGGAAGACGAGCGGGGGCGCGAAGGACGGGCTTGATGCAGGAGACATGGAAGACCGGGTGGACGCGACGAAGGTATCGCGGAAGAAGAAGTCGAACTGCGACAGGATTAATGACCCGAGAAATACGGAACGGACCAATGAACCGCGGGGTCAACTTGCGAGAAGCCGTCTTAAGGGGAAGGTTCTGAGTGGAGAGCCAAACTCTCTGACCGCGACAATATCTAGGACTCTTAGTTCTACGCTTATTAGCAGCCCTCACAGTCTGCGTCCTATAACGGCAAAGTGCAGACCTGACCCTCTTCCAGGTGCGCTCGCAACGTTGGACAAAAGCCTGAGCGGAGGGGACGCTGGACTCGGCGAACTGAGATGAGAACAGCGGAGGCTGGTACCCGAGGCTACTCTGAAAAGGAGATAGCCCGGTCGCAGACGAAGGAAGCGAGTTGTGGGCGTATTCTGCCCAGGGGAGCTGTTCTGACCAAGACGCAGGGTTGCGAAAAGAAAGACTGCGTAAGATGCGACCAATAGTCTGATTGGCCCGTTCTGCTTGACCGTTAGACTGGGGGTGAAAGCCGGAAGAGAGACTGACGGAAGCCCCAATCAAACGGCAAAACTCCCTCCAAAATTGAGACGTGAATTGCGGACCTCTGTCCGAAACGACGTCTGACGGAAGGCCATGAATTCTGAAAACATTCTCGATGATGATTTGTGCCGTCTCTTTAGCAGAAGGAAGCTTAGCAAGGGGAATGAAATGAGCCGCCTTAGAGAACCTATCGACAACCGTAAGAATAACAGTCTTCCCCGCTGACGAAGGCAGTCCGGTGACAAAATCTAAGGCGATGTGAGACCACGGTCGAGAGGGAATAGGAAGCGGCCTGAGACGGCCGGAAGGAGGAGAGTTACCGGACTTAGTCTGCGCGCAGACCGAACAAGCAGCCACGAAACGACGCGTGTCATGCTCCCGGGTGGGCCACCAAAAACGCTGGCGAATGGAAGCAAGCGTACCCCGAACGCCAGGGTGGCCGGCTAACTTGGCAGAGTGAGCCCACTGAAGAACGGCCAGACGAGTAGGAACGGGAACGAAAAGAAGGTTCCTAGGACAAGCGCGCGGCGACGGAGTGTGAGTGAGCGCTTGTTTTACCTGCCTCTCAATTCCCCAGACAGTCAACCCGACAACACGCCCCTCAGGGAGAATCCCCTCGGGGTCAGTGGAGGCTACTGAAGAACTGAAGAGACGAGACAAAGCATCAGGCTTGGTGTTCTTAGAGCCCGGACGATAAGAAATCACGAACTCGAAACGAGCGAAAAACAGCGCCCAACGCGCCTGACGCGCATTAAGTCGTTTGGCAGAACGGATGTACTCAAGGTTCCTATGGTCAGTCCAAACGACAAAAGGAACGGTCGCCCCCTCCAACCACTGTCGCCATTCGCCTAGGGCTAACCGGATGGCGAGCAGTTCGCGGTTACCCACATCATAGTTACGTTCCGACGGCGACAGGCGATGAGAAAAATACGCGCATGGGTGGACCTTGTCGTCAGAGAGGGAGCGCTGAGAAAGAATGGCTCCCACGCCCACCTCTGACGCGTCAACCTCGACAACGAACTGTCTAGAGACGTCAGGTGTAACAAGGATAGGAGCGGATGTAAAACGATTCTTGAGGAGATCAAAAGCTCCCTGGGCGGAAACGGACCACTTAAAGCACGTCTTGACAGAAGTAAGGGCTGTGAGAGGAGCTGCCACCTGACCGAAATTACGGATGAAACGACGATAGAAGTTCGCGAAGCCGAGAAAGCGCTGCAGCTCGACGCGTGACTTAGGGACGGGCCAATCAATGACAGCTTGGACCTTAGCGGGATCCATCTTAATGCCTTCAGCGGAAATAACAGAACCGAGAAATGTGACGGAGGAGGCATGAAAAGTGCACTTCTCAGCCTTCACAAAAAGACAATTCTCTAAAAGGCGCTGGAGGACACGTCGAACGTGCTGAACATGAATCTGGAGTGACGGTGAAAAAATCAGGATATCGTCAAGGTAAACGAAAACAAAGATGTTCAGCATGTCTCTCAGGACATCATTGACTAATGCCTGAAAGACAGCTGGAGCGTTAGCGAGGCCGAAAGGAAGAACCCGGTATTCAAAGTGCCCTAACGGAGTGTTAAACGCCGTCTTCCACTCGTCCCCCTCCCTGATGCGCACGAGATGGTAAGCGTTACGAAGGTCCAACTTAGTGAAAAACCTGGCTCCCTGCAGGATCTCGAAGGCTGAAGACATAAGAGGAAGCGGATAACGATTCTTCACTGTTATGTCATTCAGCCCTCGATAATCTATGCAGGGGCGCAGAGACCCGTCCTTCTTCTTGACAAAAAAAAACCCCGCTCCGGCGGGAGAGGAGGAGGGGACTATGGTACCGGCGTCAAGAGCTACAGACAAATAATCTTCGAGAGCCTTACGTTCGGGAGCCGACAGAGAGTATAGTCTACCCCGGGGGGGGGTGGTTCCCGGAAGGAGATCAATACTACAATCATACGACCGGTGTGGAGGAAGAGAGGTGGCCCTGGACCGACTGAACACCGTGCGCAGATCGTGATATTCCTCCGGCACCCCTGTCAAATCACCAGGCTCCTCCTGTGAAGAAGAGACAGAGGAAACAGGAGGGATAGCAGACATTAAACATTTCACATGACAAGAGACGTTCCAGGAGAGGATAGAATTACTAGACCAATTAATGGAAGGATTATGACAAACTAGCCAGGGATGGCCCAAAACAACAGGTGTAAAAGGTGAACGAAAAATTAAAAAAGAAATGGTTTCACTATGATTACCAGAAACAGTGAGGGTTAAAGGTAGCGTCTCACGCTGAATCCTGGGGAGAGGACTACCATCCAGGGCGAACAAGGCCGTGGGCTCCTTTAACTGTCTGAGAGGAATGTCATGTTCCCGAGCCCAGGTCTCGTCCATAAAACAGCCCTCCGCCCCAGAGTCTATTAAGGCACTGCAGGAAGCTGACGAACCGGTCCAGCGTAGATGGACCGACAAGGTAGTGCAGGATCTTGAAGGAGAGACAGGAGTAGTAGCGCTCACCAGTAGCCCTCCGCTTACTGACGAGCTCTGGCCTTTTACTGGACATGAAGTGACAAAATGACCAGCGGAACCGCAATAGAGACAGAGGCGGTTGGTGATTCTCCGTTCCCTCTCCTTAGTCGAGATGCGGATACCTCCCAGCTGCATGGGCTCAGCACCCGAGCCGGCAGAGGAAGATGGTAGTGATGCGGAGAGGGGGGCGACGGAGAGCGCGAGCTCCTTTCCACGAGCTCGGTGACGAAGATCAACCCGTCGCTCAATGCGAATAGCGAGTTCAATCAAGGAATCCACGCTGGAAGGAACCTCCCGGGAGAGAATCTCATCCTTTACCTCTGCGCGGAGACCCTCCAGAAGACGAGCGAGCAAGGCCGGCTCGTTCCAGCCACTGGAGACAGCAAGAGTGCGAAACTCAATAGAGTAGTCTGTTATGGATCGATTGCCTTGACATAGGGAAGACAGGGCCCTGGAAGCCTCCTCCCCAAAAACAGATCGATCAAAAACCCGTATCATCTCCTCCTTAAAGTCCTGATACTGGTTAGTACACTCAGCCCTTGCCTCCCAGATTG
The DNA here is from genome assembly GCF_057628025.1 of Oncorhynchus mykiss. Taxonomy (NCBI): domain Eukaryota; kingdom Metazoa; phylum Chordata; class Actinopteri; order Salmoniformes; family Salmonidae; genus Oncorhynchus; species Oncorhynchus mykiss. Next base: position 49,100,004 of record NC_143047.1, read on the forward strand.
CCGTGCCCCACTCACGAGCCCGTCCAATAAGGAGAGATATGACGTAGGCGACACGAGCAGTGCTCCTGGAGTAAGTGTTGGGCTGGAGAGAAAACACAATATCACACTGGGTGAGGAACGAGCGGCATTCAGTGGGCTCCCCAGAGTAACACGGCGGGTTATTGATTCTGGGCTCCGGAGATTCGAAAGCCCTGGAAGTGGCCGGTGGATCGAGGCGGAGATGGTGAACCTGTTCTGTGAGGTTGGAGACTTGGGTGGCCAGGGTCTCAACGGCATGTCGAGCAGCAGACACTTCCTGCTCGTGTCTGCCTAGCATCGCTCCCTGGATCCCGACGGCTGAGTGGAGAGGATCCGAAGTCGCTGGGTCCATTCTTGGTCGGATTCTTCTGTTACGGTGCGTGAATGAGGACCCAAAAGCGAATTAACTTAAACAGAGCTTCTTTAATTACCAAACATAGTTAGGCTCAGACAGACCGGCAGATTCCGACAGGACAAGACAAGGTTACAGCAAACATGACGACAGTCTGGTTCAGGCATGAAACACAACAAACAAGAATCCGACAAGGACAGGAACAAAAACAGAGAGAGATATAGGGGACTAATCAGAGGGAAAAGGGGAACAGGTGGGAGAAGGGGTGACGAGGTAGTCAAGAGGAGACAAGGAACAGCTGGGGGAAAGCGGGGGAGAAAAGGTAACCTAACAACGACCACTAGAGGGAGACAGGGTGAAGGGAAAGGACAGAGACAAGACACAACATGACAGTACATGACATTTAGTAGTGGGTTTCTCTGCAGTAATTCAACCATGAAGGCCTGATTCACTCAGTCTCCTCTTCTTAATGGTGTCCTTTAGTAGTGGGTTTCTCTGCAGTAATTCAACCATGAAGGCCTGATTCACTCAGTCTCCTCTTCTTAATGGTGTCCTTTAGTAGTGGGTTTCTCTGCAGTAATTCAACCATGAAGGCCTGATTCACTCAGTCTCCTCTTCTTAATGGTGTCCTTTAGTAGTGGGTTTCTCTGCAGTAATTCAACCATGAAGGCCTGATTCACTCAGTCTCCTCTTCTTAATGGTGTCCTTTAGTAGTGGTTTCTCTGCAGTAATTCAACCATGAAGGCCTGATTCACACAGTCTCCTCTTCTTATTGGTGTCCTTTAGTAGTGGGTTTCTCTGCAGTAATTCAACCATGAAGGCCTGATTCACTCAGTCTCCTCTTCTTAATGGTGTCCTTTAGTAGTGGGTTTCTCTGCAGTAATTCAACCATGAAGGCCTGATTCACACAGTCTCCTCTTCTTAATGGTGTCCTTTAGTAGTGGGTTTCTCTGCAGTAATTCAACCATGAAGGCCTGATTCACACAGTCTCCTCTTCTTAATGGTGTCCTTTAGTAGTGGGTTTCTCTGCAGTAATTCAACCATGAAGGCCTGATTCACACAGTCTCCTCTTCTTAATGGTGTCCTTTAGTAGTGGGTTTCTCTGCAGTAATTCAACCATGAAGGCCTGATTCACACAGTCTCCTCTTCTTAATGGTGTCCTTTAGTAGTGGGTTTCTCTGCAGTAATTCAACCATGAAGGCCTGATTCACTCAGTCTCCTCTTCTTAATGGTGTCCTTTAGTAGTGGGTTTCTCTGCAGTAATTCAACCATGAAGGCCTGATTCACATAGTCTCCTCTTCTTATTGGTGTCCTTTAGTAGTGGGTTTCTCTGTAGTAATTCAACCATGAAGGCCTGATTCACACAGTCTCCTCTTCTTAATGGTGTCCTTTAGTAGTGGGTTTCTCTGCAGTAATTCAACCATGAAGGCCTGATTCACACAGTCTCCTCTTCTTATTGGTGTCCTTTAGTAGTGGGTTTCTCTGCAGTAATTCAACCATGAAGGCCTGATTCACTCAGTCTCCTCTTCTTAATGGTGTCCTTTAGTAGTGGGTTTCTCTGCAGTAATTCAACCATGAAGGCCTGATTCACTCAGTCTCCTCTTCTTAATGGTGTCCTTTAGTAGTGGGTTTCTCTGCAGTAATTCAACCATGAAGGCCTGATTCACTCAGTCTCCTCTTCTTAATGGTGTCCTTTAGTAGTGGGTTTCTCTGCAGTAATTCAACCATGAAGGCCTGATTCACTCAGTCTCCTCTTCTTAATGGTGTCCTTTAGTAGTGGGTTTCTCTGCAGTAATTCAACCATGAAGGCCTGATTCACTCAGTCTCCTCTTCTTAATGGTGTCCTTTAGTAGTGGGTTTCTCTGCAGTAATTCAACCATGAAGGCCTGATTCACTCAGTCTCCTCTTCTTAATGGTGTCTTTAGTAGTGGGTTTCTCTGCAGTAATTCAACCATGAAGGCCTGATTCACTCAGTCTCCTCTTCTTAATGGTGTCCTTTAGTAGTGGGTTTCTCTGCAGTAATTCAACCATGAAGGCCTGATTCACACAGTCTCCTCTTCTTATTGGTGTCCTTTAGTAGTGGGTTTCTCTGCAGTAATTCAACCATGAAGGCCTGATTCACTCAGTCTCCTCTTCTTAATGGTGTCCTTTAGTAGTGGGTTTCTGTGCAGTAATTCAACCATGAAGGCCTGATTCACACAGTCTCCTCTTCTTAATGGTGTCCTTTAGTAGTGGGTTTCTCTGCAGTAATTCAACCATGAAGGCCTGATTCACACAGTCTCCTCTTCTTAATGGTGTCCTTTAGTAGTGGGTTTCTCTGTAGTAATTCAACCATGAAGGCCTGATTCACACAGTCTCCTCTTCTTATTGGTGTCCTTTAGTAGTGGGTTTCTCTGCAGTAATTCAACCATGAAGGCCTGATTCACACAGTCTCCTCTTCTTATTGGTGTCCTTTAGTAGTGGGTTTCTCTGTAGTAATTCAACCATGAAGGCCTGATTCACACAGTCTCCTCTTCTTAATGGTGTCCTTTAGTAGTGGGTTTCTCTGCAGTAATTCAACCATGAAGGCCTGATTCACACAGTCTCCTCTTCTTAATGGTGTCCTTTAGTAGTGGGTTTCTCTGCAGTAATTCAACCATGAAGGCCTGATTCACACAGTCTCCTCTTCTTATTGGTGTCCTTTAGTAGTGGGTTTCTCTGCAGTAATTCAACCATGAAGGCCTGATTCACTCAGTCTCCTCTTCTTAATGGTGTCCTTTAGTAGTGGGTTTCTCTGCAGTAATTCAACCATGAAGGCCTGATTCACTCAGTCTCCTCTTCTTAATGGTGTCCTTTAGTAGTGGGTTTCTCTGCAGTAATTCAACCATGAAGGCCTGATTCACTCAGTCTCCTCTTCTTAATGGTGTCCTTTAGTAGTGGGTTTCTCTGCAGTAATTCAACCATGAAGGCCTGATTCACTCAGTCTCCTCTTCTTAATGGTGTCCTTTAGTAGTGGTTTCTCTGCAGTAATTCAAGCATGAAGGCCTGATTCACACAGTCTCCTCTTCTTATTGGTGTCCTTTAGTAGTGGGTTTCTCTGCAGTAATTCAACCATGAAGGCCTGATTCACTCAGTCTCCTCTTCTTAATGGTGTCCTTTAGTAGTGGGTTTCTCTGTAGTAATTCAACCATGAAGGCCTGATTCACACAGTCTCCTCTTCTTATTGGTGTCCTTTAGTAGTGGGTTTCTCTGCAGTAATTCAACCATGAAGGCCTGATTCAAACAGTCTCCTCTTCTTAATGGTGTCCTTTAGTAGTGGGTTTCTCTGCAGTAATTCAACCATGAAGGCCTGATTCACACAGTCTCCTCTTCTTATTGGTGTCCTTTAGTAGTGGGTTTCTCTGTAGTAATTCAACCATGAAGGCCTGATTCACACAGTCTCCTCTTCTTAATGGTGTCCTTTAGTAGTGGGTTTCTCTGCAGTAATTCAACCATGAAGGCCTGATTCACACAGTCTCCTCTTCTTAATGGTGTCCTTTAGTAGTGGGTTTCTCTGCAGTAATTCAACCATGAAGGCCTGATTCACACAGTCTCCTCTTCTTATTGGTGTCCTTTAGTAGTGGGTTTCTCTGCAGTAATTCAACCATGAAGGCCTGATTCACTCAGTCTCCTCTTCTTAATGGTGTCCTTTAGTAGTGGGTTTCTCTGCAGTAATTCAACCATGAAGGCCTGATTCACTCAGTCTCCTCTTCTTAATGGTGTCCTTTAGTAGTGGGTTTCTCTGCAGTAATTCAACCATGAAGGCCTGATTCACTCAGTCTCCTCTTCTTAATGGTGTCCTTTAGTAGTGGGTTTCTCTGCAGTAATTCAACCATGAAGGCCTGATTCACTCAGTCTCCTCTTCTTAATGGTGTCCTTTAGTAGTGGGTTTCTCTGCAGTAATTCAACCATGAAGGCCTGATTCACACAGTCTCCTCTTCTTAATGGTGTCCTTTAGTAGTGGGTTTCTCTGCAGTAATTCAACCATGAAGGCCTGATTCACTCAGTCTCCTCTTCTTAATGGTGTCCTTTAGTAGTGGGTTTCTCTGCAGTAATTCAACCATGAAGGCCTGATTCACTCAGTCTCCTCTTCTTAATGGTGTCCTTTAGTAGTGGGTTTCTCTGCAGTAATTCAACCATGAAGGCCTGATTCACACAGTCTCCTCTTCTTAATGGTGTCCTTTAGTAGTGGGTTTCTCTGCAGTAATTCAACCATGAAGGCCTGATTCACACAGTCTCTTCTTCTTATTGGTGTCCTTTAGTAGTGGGTTTCTCTGCAGTAATTCAACCATGAAGGCCTGATTCACACAGTCTCCTCTTCTTAATGGTGTCCTTTAGTAGTGGGTTTCTCTGTAGTAATTCAACCATGAAGGCCTGATTCACTCAGTCTCCTCTTCTTAATGGTGTCCTTTAGTAGTGGGTTTCTCTGCAGTAATTCAACCATGAAGGCCTGATTCACTCAGTCTCCTCTTCTTAATGGTGTCCTTTAGTAGTGGGTTTCTCTGCAGTAATTCAACCATGAAGGCCTGATTCACACAGTCTCCTCTTCTTAATGGTGTCCTTTAGTAGTGGGTTTCTCTGCAGTAATTCAACCATGAAGGCCTGATTCACACAGTCTCCTCTTCTTAATGGTGTCCTTTAGTAGTGGGTTTCTCTGTAGTAATTCAACCATGAAGGCCTGATTCACACAGTCTCCTCTTCTTATTGGTGTCCTTTAGTAGTGGGTTTCTCTGCAGTAATTCAACCATGAAGGCCTGATTCAAACAGTCTCCTCTTCTTAATGGTGTCCTTTAGTAGTGGGTTTCTCTGCAGTAATTCAACCATGAAGGCCTGATTCACACAGTCTCCTCTTCTTATTGGTGTCCTTTAGTAGTGGGTTTCTCTGTAGTAATTCATCCATGAAGGCCTGATTCACACAGTCTCCTCTTCTTAATGGTGTCCTTTAGTAGTGGGTTTCTCTGCAGTAATTCAACCATGAAGGCCTTATTCACACAGTCTCCTCTTCTTAATGGTGTCCTTTAGTAGTGGGTTTCTCTGCAGTAATTCAACCATGAAGGCCTGATTCACACAGTCTCCTCTTCTTATTGGTGTCCTTTAGTAGTGGGTTTCTCTGCAGTAATTCAACCATGAAGGCCTGATTCACTCAGTCTCCTCTTCTTAATGGTGTCCTTTAGTAGTGGGTTTCTCTGCAGTAATTCAACCATGAAGGCCTGATTCACTCAGTCTCCTCTTCTTAATGGTGTCCTTTAGTAGTGGGTTTCTCTGCAGTAATTCAACCATGAAGGCCTGATTCACTCAGTCTCCTCTTCTTAATGGTGTCCTTTAGTAGTGGGTTTCTCTGCAGTAATTCAACCATGAAGGCCTGATTCACTCAGTCTCCTCTTCTTAATGGTGTCCTTTAGTAGTGGTTTCTCTGCAGTAATTCAACCATGAAGGCCTGATTCACACAGTCTCCTCTTCTTATTGGTGTCCTTTAGTAGTGGGTTTCTCTGCAGTAATTCAACCATGAAGGTCTGATTCACTCAGTCTCCTCTTCTTAATGGTGTCCTTTAGTAGTGGGTTTCTCTGCAGTAATTCAACCATGAAGGCCTGATTCACACAGTCTCCTCTTCTTAATGGTGTCCTTTAGTAGTGGGTTTCTCTGCAGTAATTCAACCATGAAGGCCTGATTCACACAGTCTCCTCTTCTTAATGGTGTCCTTTAGTAGTGGGTTTCTCTGCAGTAATTCAACCATGAAGGCCTGATTCACACAGTCTCCTCTTCTTAATGGTGTCCTTTAGTAGTGGGTTTCTCTGCAGTAATTCAACCATGAAGGCCTGATTCACTCAGTCTCCTCTTCTTAATGGTGTCCTTTAGTAGTGGGTTTCTCTGCAGTAATTCAACCATGAAGGCCTGATTCACATAGTCTCCTCTTCTTATTGGTGTCCTTTAGTAGTGGGTTTCTCTGTAGTAATTCAACCATGAAGGCCTGATTCACACAGTCTCCTCTTCTTAATGGTGTCCTTTAGTAGTGGGTTTCTCTGCAGTAATTCAACCATGAAGGCCTGATTCACACAGTCTCCTCTTCTTATTGGTGTCCTTTAGTAGTGGGTTTCTCTGCAGTAATTCAACCATGAAGGCCTGATTCACTCAGTCTCCTCTTCTTAATGGTGTCCTTTAGTAGTGGGTTTCTCTGCAGGAATTCAACCATGAAGGCCTGATTCACTCAGTCTCCTCTTCTTAATGGTGTCCTTTAGTAGTGGGTTTCTCTGCAGTAATTCAACCATGAAGGCCTGATTCACTCAGTCTCCTCTTCTTAATGGTGTCCTTTAGTAGTGGGTTTCTCTGCAGTAATTCAACCATGAAGGCCTGATTCACTCAGTCTCCTCTTCTTAATGGTGTCCTTTAGTAGTGGGTTTCTCTGCAGTAATTCAACCATGAAGGCCTGATTCACTCAGTCTCCTCTTCTTAATGGTGTCCTTTAGTAGTGGGTTTCTCTGCAGTAATTCAACCATGAAGGCCTGATTCACTCAGTCTCCTCTTCTTAATGGTGTCCTTTAGTAGTGGGTTTCTCTGCAGTAATTCAACCATGAAGGCCTGATTCACTCAGTCTCCTCTTCTTAATGGTGTCCTTTAGTAGTGGGTTTCTCTGCAGTAATTCAACCATGAAGGCCTGATTCACACAGTCTCCTCTTCTTATTGGTGTCCTTTAGTAGTGTGTTTCTCTGCAGTAATTCAACCATGAAGGCCTGATTCACACAGTCTCCTCTTCTTATTGGTGTCCTTCAGTAGTGTGTTTCTCTGCAGTAATTCAACCACGAAGGCCTGATTCACTCAGTCTCCTCTTCTTAATGGTGTCCTTTAGTAGTGGGTTTCTCTGCAGTAATTCAACCATGAAGGCCTGATTCACTCAGTCTCCTCTTCTTAATGGTGTCCTTTAGTAGTGGGTTTCTCTGCAGTAATTCAACCATGAAGGCCTGATTCACTCAGTCTCCTCTTCTTAATGGTGTCCTTTAGTAGTGGGTTTCTCTGCAGTAATTCAACCATGAAGGCCTGATTCACTCAGTCTCCTCTTCTTAATGGTGTCCTTTAGTAGTGGGTTTCTCTGCAGTAATTCAACCATGAAGGCCTGATTCACTCAGTCTCCTCTTCTTAATGGTGTCCTTTAGTAGTGGTTTCTCTGCAGTAATTCAACCATGAAGGCCTGATTCACACAGTCTCCTCTTCTTATTGGTGTCCTTTAGTAGTGGGTTTCTCTGCAGTAATTCAACCATGAAGGCCTGATTCACTCAGTCTCCTCTTCTTAATGGTGTCCTTTAGTAGTGGGTTTCTCTGCAGTAATTCAACCATGAAGGCCTGATTCACACAGTCTCCTCTTCTTAATGGTGTCCTTTAGTAGTGGGTTTCTCTGCAGTAATTCAACCATGAAGGCCTGATTCACTCAGTCTCCTCTTCTTAATGGTGTCCTTTAGTAGTGGGTTTCTCTGCAGTAATTCAACCATGAAGGCCTGATTCACACAGTCTCCTCTTCTTAATGGTGTCCTTTAGTAGTGGGTTTCTCTGCAGTAATTCAACCATGAAGGCCTGATTCACACAGTCTCCTCTTCTTAATGGTGTCCTTTAGTAGTGGGTTTCTCTGCAGTAATTCAACCATGAAGGCCTGATTCACTCAGTCTCCTCTTCTTAATGGTGTCCTTTAGTAGTGGGTTTCTCTGCAGTAATTCAACCATGAAGGCCTGATTCACATAGTCTCCTCTTCTTATTGGTGTCCTTTAGTAGTGGGTTTCTCTGTAGTAATTCAACCATGAAGGCCTGATTCACACAGTCTCCTCTTCTTAATGGTGTCCTTTAGTAGTGGGTTTCTCTGCAGTAATTCAACCATGAAGGCCTGATTCACACAGTCTCCTCTTCTTATTGGTGTCCTTTAGTAGTGGGTTTCTCTAAAGTAATTCAACCATGAAGGCCTGATTCACTCAGTCTCCTCTTCTTAATGGTGTCCTTTAGTAGTGGGTTTCTCTGCAGTAATTCAACCATGAAGGCCTGATTCACTCAGTCTCCTCTTCTTAATGGTGTCCTTTAGTAGTGGGTTTCTCTGCAGTAATTCAACCATGAAGGCCTGATTCACTCAGTCTCCTCTTCTTAATGGTGTCCTTTAGTAGTGGGTTTCTCTGCAGTAATTCAACCATGAAGGCCTGATTCACTCAGTCTCCTCTTCTTAATGGTGTCCTTTAGTAGTGGTTTCTCTGCAGTAATTCAACCATGAAGGCCTGATTCACACAGTCTCCTCTTCTTATTGGTGTCCTTTAGTAGTGGGTTTCTCTGCAGTAATTCAACCATGAAGGCCTGATTCACTCAGTCTCCTCTTCTTAATGGTGTCCTTTAGTAGTGGGTTTCTCTGCAGTAATTCAACCATGAAGGCCTGATTCACACAGTCTCCTCTTCTTAATGGTGTCCTTTAGTAGTGGGTTTCTCTGCAGTAATTCAACCATGAAGGCCTGATTCACACAGTCTCCTCTTCTTAATGGTGTCCTTTAGTAGTGGGTTTCTCTGCAGTAATTCAACCATGAAGGCCTGATTCACTCAGTCTCCTCTTCTTAATGGTGTCCTTTAGTAGTGGGTTTCTCTGCAGTAATTCAACCATGAAGGCCTGATTCACACAGTCTCCTCTTCTTAATGGTGTCCTTTAGTAGTGGGTTTCTCTGCAGTAATTCAACCATGAAGGCCTGATTCACACAGTCTCCTCTTCTTAATGGTGTCCTTTAGTAGTGGGTTTCTCTGCAGTAATTCAACCATGAAGGCCTGATTCACTCAGTCTCCTCTTCTTAATGGTGTCCTTTAGTAGTGGGTTTCTCTGCAGTAATTCAACCATGAAGGCCTGATTCACATAGTCTCCTCTTCTTATTGGTGTCCTTTAGTAGTGGGTTTCTCTGTAGTAATTCAACCATGAAGGCCTGATTCACACAGTCTCCTCTTCTTAATGGTGTCCTTTAGTAGTGGGTTTCTCTGTAGTAATTCAACCATGAAGGCCTGATTCACTCAGTCTCCTCTTCTTAATGGTGTCCTTTAGTAGTGGGTTTCTCTGTAGTAATTCAACCATGAAGGCCTGATTCACACAGTCTCCTCTTCTTAATGGTGTCCTTTAGTAGTGGGTTTCTCTGTAGTAATTCAACCATGAAGGCCTGATTCACACAGTCTCCTCTTCTTAATGGTGTCCTTTAGTAGTGGGTTTCTCTGTAGTAATTCAACCATGAAGGCCTGATTCACTCAGTCTCCTCTTCTTAATGGTGTCCTTTAGTAGTGGGTTTCTCTGTAGTAATTCAACCATGAAGGCCTGATTAACACAGTCTCCTCTTCTTAATGGTGTCCTTTAGTAGTGGGTTTCTCTGTAGTAATTCAACCATGAAGGCCTGATTCACTCAGTCTCCTCTTCTTAATGGTGTCCTTTAGTAGTGGGTTTCTCTGCAGTAATTCAACCATGAAGGCCTGATTCACACAGTCTCCTCTTCTTATTGGTGTCCTTTAGTAGTGTGTTTCTCTGCAGTAATTCAACCATGAAGGCCTGATTCACACAGTCTCCTCTTCTTATTGGTGTCCTTCAGTAGTGTGTTTCTCTGCAGTAATTCAACCACGAAGGCCTGATTCACTCAGTCTCCTCTTCTTAATGGTGTCCTTTAGTAGTGGGTTTCTCTGCAGTAATTCAACCACGAAGGCCTGATTCACACAGTCTCCTCTTCTTATTGGTGTCCTTTAGTAGTGGGTTTCTCTGCAGTAATTCAACCACGAAGGCCTGATTCACACAGTCTCCTCTTCTTATTGTTGTCCTTCAGTAGTGTGTTTCTCTGCAGTAATTCAACCATGAAGGCCTGATTCACTCAGTCTCCTCTTCTTATGGTGTCCTTTAGTAGTGTGTTTCTCTGCAGTAATTCAACCATGAAGGCCTGATTCACTCAGTCTCCTCTTCTTAATGGTGTCCTTTAGTAGTGGGTTTCTCTGTAGTAATTCAACCATGAAGGCCTGATTCACTCAGTCTCCTCTTCTTAATGGTGTCCTTTAGTAGTGTGTTTCTCTGCAGTAATTCAACCATGAAGGCCTGATTCACTCAGTCTCCTCTTCTTAATGGTGTCCTTTAGTAGTGTGTTTCTCTGCAGTAATTCAACCATGAAGGCCTGATTCACTCAGTCTCCTCTTCTTAATGGTGTCCTTTAGTAGTGGGTTTCTCTGTAGTAATTCAACCATGAAGGCCTGATTCACACAGTCTCCTCTTCTTAATGGTGTCCTTTAGTAGTGTGTTTCTCTGCAGTAATTCAACCATGAAGGCCTGATTCACTCAGTCTCCTCTTCTTATTGGTGTCCTTTAGTAGTGGGTTTCTCTGCAGTAATTCAACCATGAAGGCCTGATTCACTCAGTCTCCTCTTCTTAATGGTGTCCTTTAGTAGTGGGTTTCTCTGCAGTAATTCAACCATGAAGGCCTGATTCACTCAGTCTCCTCTTCTTAATGGTGTCCTTTAGTAGTGGGTTTCTCTGCAGTAATTCAACCATGAAGGCCTGATTCACTCAGTCTCCTCTTCTTATTGGTGTCCTTTAGTAGTGGGTTTCTCTGCAGTAATTCAACCATGAAGGCCTGATTCACTCAGTCTCCTCTTCTTAATGGTGTCCTTTAGTAGTGGGTTTCTCTGCAGTAATTCAACCATGAAGGCCTGATTCACACAGTCTCCTCTTCTTAATGGTGTCCTTTAGTAGTGGGTTTCTCTGCAGTAATTCAACCATGAAGGCCTGATTCACTCAGTCTCCTCTTCTTAATGGTGTCCTTTAGTAGTGGGTTTCTCTGCAGTAATTCAACCATGAAGGCCTGATTCACACAGTCTCCTCTTCTTAATGGTGTCCTTTAGTAGTGGGTTTCTCTGCAGTAATTCAACCATGAAGGCCTGATTCACACAGTCTCCTCTTCTTAATGGTGTCCTTTAGTAGTGGGTTTCTCTGCAGTAATTCAACCATGAAGGCCTGATTCACACAGTCTCCTCTTCTTAATGGTGTCCTTTAGTAGTGGGTTTCTCTGCAGTAATTCAACCATGAAGGCCTGATTCACACAGTCTCCTCTTCTTAATGGTGTCCTTTAGTAGTGGGTTTCTCTGCAGTAATTCAACCATGAAGGCCTGATTCACTCAGTCTCCTCTTCTTAATGGTGTCCTTTAGTAGTGGGTTTCTCTGCAGTAATTCAACCATGAAGGCCTGATTCACACAGTCTCCTCTTCTTAATGGTGTCCTTTAGTAGTGGGTTTCTCTGCAGTAATTCAACCATGAAGGCCTGATTCACACAGTCTCCTCTTCTTAATGGTGTCCTTTAGTAGTGGGTTTCTCTGCAGTAATTCAACCATGAAGGCCTGATTCACTCAGTCTCCTCTTCTTAATGGTGTCCTTTAGTAGTGGGTTTCTCTGCAGTAATTCAACCATGAAGGCCTGATTCACATAGTCTCCTCTTCTTATTGGTGTCCTTTAGTAGTGGGTTTCTCTGTAGTAATTCAACCATGAAGGCCTGATTCACACAGTCTCCTCTTCTTAATGGTGTCCTTTAGTAGTGGGTTTCTCTGTAGTAATTCAACCATGAAGGCCTGATTCACTCAGTCTCCTCTTCTTAATGGTGTCCTTTAGTAGTGGGTTTCTCTGTAGTAATTCAACCATGAAGGCCTGATTCACACAGTCTCCTCTTCTTAATGGTGTCCTTTAGTAGTGGGTTTCTCTGTAGTTATTCAACCATGAAGGCCTGATTCACACAGTCTCCTCTTCTTAATGGTGTCCTTTAGTAGTGGGTTTCTCTGTAGTAATTCAACCATGAAGGCCTGATTCACTCAGTCTCCTCTTCTTAATGGTGTCCTTTAGTAGTGGGTTTCTCTGTAGTAATTCAACCATGAAGGCCTGATTAACACAGTCTCCTCTTCTTAATGGTGTCCTTTAGTAGTGGGTTTCTCTGTAGTAATTCAACCATGAAGGCCTGATTCACTCAGTCTCCTCTTCTTAATGGTGTCCTTTAGTAGTGGGTTTCTCTGCAGTAATTCAACCATGAAGGCCTGATTCACACAGTCTCCTCTTCTTATTGGTGTCCTTTAGTAGTGTGTTTCTCTGCAGTAATTCAACCATGAAGGCCTGATTCACACAATCTCCTCTTCTTATTGGTGTCCTTCAGTAGTGTGTTTCTCTGCAGTAATTCAACCACGAAGGCCTGATTCACTCAGTCTCCTCTTCTTAATGGTGTCCTTTAGTAGTGGGTTTCTCTGCAGTAATTCAACCACGAAGGCCTGATTCACACAGTCTCCTCTTCTTATTGGTGTCCTTTAGTAGTGGGTTTCTCTGCAGTAATTCAACCACGAAGGCCTGATTCACACAGTCTCCTCTTCTTATTGTTGTCCTTCAGTAGTGTGTTTCTCTGCAGTAATTCAACCATGAAGGCCTGATTCACTCAGTCTCCTCTTCTTATGGTGTCCTTTAGTAGTGTGTTTCTCTGCAGTAATTCAACCATGAAGGCCTGATTCACTCAGTCTCCTCTTCTTAATGGTGTCCTTTAGTAGTGGGTTTCTCTGTAGTAATTCAACCATGAAGGCCTGATTCACTCAGTCTCCTCTTCTTAATGGTGTCCTTTAGTAGTGTGTTTCTCTGCAGTAATTCAACCATGAAGGCCTGATTCACTCAGTCTCCTCTTCTTAATGGTGTCCTTTAGTAGTGTGTTTCTCTGCAGTAATTCAACCATGAAGGCCTGATTCACTCAGTCTCCTCTTCTTAATGGTGTCCTTTAGTAGTGGGTTTCTCTGTAGTAATTCAACCATGAAGGCCTGATTCACACAGTCTCCTCTTCTTAATGGTGTCCTTTAGTAGTGTGTTTCTCTGCAGTAATTCAACCATGAAGGCCTGATTCACTCAGTCTCCTCTTCTTATTGGTGTCCTTTAGTAGTGGGTTTCTCTGCAGTAATTCAACCATGAAGGCCTGATTCACTCAGTCTCCTCTTCTTAATGGTGTCCTTTAGTAGTGGGTTTCTCTGCAGTAATTCAACCATGAAGGCCTGATTCACTCAGTCTCCTCTTCTTATTGGTGTCCTTTAGTAGTGGGTTTCTCTGCAGTAATTCAACCATGAAGGCCTGATTCACTCAGTCTCCTCTTCTTATTGGTGTCCTTTAGTAGTGGGTTTCTCTGCAGTAATTCAACCATGAAGGCCTGATTCACTCAGTCTCCTCTTCTTATTGGTGTCCTTTAGTAGTGGGTTTCTCTGTAGTAATTCAACCATGAAGGCCTGATTCACTCAGTCTCCTCTTCTTAATGGTGTCCTTTAGTAGTGGGTTTCTCTGCAGTAATTCAACCATGAAGGCCTGATTCACTCAGTCTCCTCTTCTTAATGGTGTCCTTTAGTAGTGGGTTTCTCTGCAGTAATTCAACCATGAAGGCCTGATTCACACAGTCTCCTCTTCTTAATGGTGTCCTTTAGTAGTGGGTTTCTCTGCAGTAATTCAACCATGAAGGCCTGATTCACACAGTCTCCTCTTCTTAATGGTGTCCTTTAGTAGTGGGTTTCTCTGTAGTAATTCAACCATGAAGGCCTGATTCACACAGCCTCCTCTTCTTATTGGTGTCCTTTAGTAGTGGGTTTCTCTGCAGTAATTCAACCATGAAGGCCTGATTCACTCAGTCTCCTCTTCTTAATGGTGTCCTTTAGTAGTGGGTTTCTCTGCAGTAATTCAACCATGAAGGCCTGATTCACTCAGTCTCCTCTTCTTATTGGTGTCCTTTAGTAGTGGGTTTCTCTGCAGTAATTCAACCATGAAGGCCTGATTCACACAGTCTCCTCTTCTTAATGGTGTCCTTTAGTAGTGGGTTTCTCTGTAGTAATTCAACCATGAAGGCCTGATTCACACAGTCTCCTCTTCTTAATGGTGTCCTTTAGTAGTGGGTTTCTCTGTAGTAATTCAACCATGAAGGCCTGATTCACACAGTCTCCTCTTCTTATTGGTGTCCTTTAGTAGTGGGTTTCTCTGCAGTAATTCAACCATGAAGGCCTGATTCACTCAGTCTCCTCTTCTTATTGGTGTCCTTTAGTAGTGGGTTTCTCTGCAGTAATTCAACCATGAAGGCCTGATTCACACAGTCTCCTCTTCTTATTGGTGTCCTTTAGTAGTGGGTTTCTCTGCAGTAATTCAACCATGAAGGCCTGATTCACTCAGTCTCCTCTTCTTAATGGTGTCCTTTAGTAGTGGGTTTCTCTGCAGTAATTCAACCATGAAGGCCTGATTCACTCAGTCTCCTCTTCTTAATGGTGTCCTTTAGTAGTGGGTTTCTCTGCAGTAATTCAACCATGGAGGCCTGATTCACTCAGTCTCCTCTTCTTAATGGTGTCCTTTAGTAGTGGGTTTCTCTGTAGTAATTCAACCATGAAGGCCTGATTCACACAGTCTCCTCTTCTTAATGGTGTCCTTTAGTAGTGGGTTTCTCTGCAGTAATTCAACCATGAAGGCCTGATTCACTCAGTCTCCTCTTCTTATTGGTGTCCTTTAGTAGTGGGTTTCTCTGTAGTAATTCAACCATGAAGGCCTGATTCACACAGTCTCCTCTTCTTAATGGTGTCCTTTAGTAGTGGGTTTCTCTGCAGTAATTCAACCATGAAGGCCTGATTCACACAGTCTCCTCTTCTTAATGGTGTCCTTTAGTAGTGGGTTTCTCTGTAGTAATTCAACCATGAAGGCCTGATTCACACAGTCTCCTCTTCTTAATGGTGTCCTTTAGTAGTGGGTTTCTCTGCAGTAATTCAACCATGAAGGCCTGATTCACTCAGTCTCCTCTTCTTAATGGTGTCCTTTAGTAGTGGGTTTCTCTGTAGTAATTCAACCATGAAGGCCTGATTCACTCAGTCTCCTCTTCTTAATGGTGTCCTTTAGTAGTGGGTTTCTCTGCAGTAATTCAACCATGAAGGCCTGATTCACACAGTCTCCTCTTCTTAATGGTGTCCTTTAGTAGTGGGTTTCTCTGCAGTAATTCAACCATGAAGGCCTGATTCACACAGTCTCCTCTTCTTAATGGTGTCCTTTAGTAGTGGGTTTCTCTGCAGTAATTCAACCATGAAGGCCTGATTCACACAGTCTCCTCTTCTTAATGGTGTCCTTTAGTAGTGGGTTTCTCTGCAGTAATTCAACCATGAAGGCCTGATTCACTCAGTCTCCTCTTCTTAATGGTGTCCTTTAGTAGTGGGTTTCTCTGCAGTAATTCAACCATGAAGGCCTGATTCACTCAGTCTCCTCTTCTTAATGGTGTCCTTTAGTAGTGTGTTTCTCTGCAGTAATTCAACCATGAAGGCCTGATTCACTCAGTCTCCTCTTCTTATTGGTGTCCTTTAGTAGTGGGTTTCTCTGCAGTAATTCAACCATGAAGGCCTGATTCACTCAGTCTCCTCTTCTTATTGGTGTCCTTTAGTAGTGGGTTTCTCTGTAGTAATTCAACCATGAAGGCCTGATTCACTCAGTCTCCTCTTCTTAATGGTGTCCTTTAGTAGTGGGTTTCTCTGCAGTAATTCAACCATGAAGGCCTGATTCACTCAGTCTCCTCTTCTTATTGGTGTCCTTTAGTAGTGGGTTTCTCTGCAGTAATTCAACCATGAAGGCCTGATTCACACAGTCTCCTCTTCTTATTGGTGTCCTTTAGTAGTGGGTTTCTCTGCAGTAATTCAACCATGAAGGCCTGATTCACTCAGTCTCCTCTTCTTAATGGTGTCCTTTAGTAGTGGGTTTCTCTGCAGTAATTCAACCATGAAGGCCTGATTCACTCAGTCTCCTCTTCTTAATGGTGTCCTTTAGTAGTGGGTTTCTCTGCAGTAATTCAACCATGGAGGCCTGATTCACTCAGTCTCCTCTTCTTAATGGTGTCCTTTAGTAGTGGGTTTCTCTGTAGTAATTCAACCATGAAGGCCTGATTCACACAGTCTCCTCTTCTTAATGGTGTCCTTTAGTAGTGGGTTTCTCTGCAGTAATTCAACCATGAAGGCCTGATTCACTCAGTCTCCTCTTCTTATTGGTGTCCTTTAGTAGTGGGTTTCTCTGCAGTAATTCAACCATGAAGGCCTGATTCACTCAGTCTCCTCTTCTTAATGGTGTCCTTTAGTAGTGGGTTTCTCTGTAGTAATTCAACCATGAAGGCCTGATTCACTCAGTCTCCTCTTCTTAATGGTGTCCTTTAGTAGTGGGTTTCTCTGCAGTAATTCAACCATGAAGGCCTGATTCACACAGTCTCCTCTTCTTAATGGTGTCCTTTAGTAGTGGGTTTCTCTGCAGTAATTCAACCATGAAGGCCTGATTCACACAGTCTCCTCTTCTTAATGGTGTCCTTTAGTAGTGGGTTTCTCTGCAGTAATTCAACCATGAAGGCCTGATTCACTCAGTCTCCTCTTCTTAATGGTGTCCTTTAGTAGTGGGTTTCTCTGCAGTAATTCAACCATGAAGGCCTGATTCACTCAGTCTCCTCTTCTTAATGGTGTCCTTTATTAGTGGGTTTCTCTGTAGTAATTCAACCATGAAGGCCTGATTCACTCAGTCTCCTCTTCTTAATGGTGTCCTTTAGTAGTGGGTTTCTCTGCAGTAATTCAACCATGAAGGCCTGATTCACTCAGTCTCCTCTTCTTATTGGTGTCCTTTAGTAGTGGGTTTCTCTGCAGTAATTCAACCATGAAGGCCTGATTCACACAGTCTCCTCTTCTTATTGGTGTCCTTTAGTAGTGGGTTTCTCTGCAGTAATTCAACCATGAAGGCCTGATTCACTCAGTCTCCTCTTCTTAATGGTGTCCTTTAGTAGTGGGTTTCTCTGCAGTAATTCAACCATGAAGGCCTGATTCACTCAGTCTCCTCTTCTTAATGGTGTCCTTTAGTAGTGGGTTTCTCTGCAGTAATTCAACCATGGAGGCCTGATTCACTCAGTCTCCTCTTCTTAATGGTGTCCTTTAGTAGTGGGTTTCTCTGTAGTAATTCAACCATGAAGGCCTGATTCACACAGTCTCCTCTTCTTAATGGTGTCCTTTAGTAGTGGGTTTCTCTGCAGTAATTCAACCATGAAGGCCTGATTCACTCAGTCTCCTCTTCTTATTGGTGTCCTTTAGTAGTGGGTTTCTCTGTAGTAATTCAACCATGAAGGCCTGATTCACACAGTCTCCTCTTCTTAATGGTGTCCTTTAGTAGTGGGTTTCTCTGCAGTAATTCTACCATGAAGGCCTGATTCACACAGTCTCCTCTTCTTAATGGTGTCCTTTAGTAGTGGGTTTCTCTGTAGTAATTCAACCATGAAGGCCTGATTCACACAGTCTCCTCTTCTTAATGGTGTCCTTTAGTAGTGGGTTTCTCTGCAGTAATTCAACCATGAAGGCCTGATTCACTCAGTCTCCTCTTCTTAATGGTGTCCTTTAGTAGTGGGTTTCTCTGTAGTAATTCAACCATGAAGGCCTGATTCACTCAGTCTCCTCTTCTTAATGGTGTCCTTTAGTAGTGGGTTTCTCTGCAGTAATTCAACAATGAAGGCCTGATTCACACAGTCTCCTCTTCTTAATGGTGTCCTTTAGTAGTGGGTTTCTCTGCAGTAATTCAACCATGAAGGCCTGATTCACACAGTCTCCTCTTCTTAATGGTGTCCTTTAGTAGTGGGTTTCTCTGCAGTAATTCAACCATGAAGGCCTGATTCACTCAGTCTCCTCTTCTTAATGGTGTCCTTTAGTAGTGGGTTTCTCTGCAGTAATTCAACCATGAAGGCCTGATTCACTCAGTCTCCTCTTCTTAATGGTGTCCTTTAGTAGTGTGTTTCTCTGCAGTAATTCAACCATGAAGGCCTGATTCACTCAGTCTCCTCTTCTTATTGGTGTCCTTTAGTAGTGGGTTTCTCTGCAGTAATTCAACCATGAAGGCCTGATTCACTCAGTCTCCTCTTCTTATTGGTGTCCTTTAGTAGTGGGTTTCTCTGTAGTAATTCAACCATGAAGGCCTGATTCACTCAGTCTCCTCTTCTTAATGGTGTCCTTTAGTAGTGGGTTTCTCTGCAGTAATTCAACCATGAAGGCCTGATTCACTCAGTCTCCTCTTCTTAATGGTGTCCTTTAGTAGTGGGTTTCTCTGCAGTAATTCAACCATGAAGGCCTGATTCACTCAGTCTCCTCTTCTTATTGGTGTCCTTTAGTAGTGGGTTTCTCTGCAGTAATTCAACCATGAAGGCCTGATTCACACAGTCTCCTCTTCTTAATGGTGTCCTTTAGTAGTGGGTTTCTCTGTAGTAATTCAACCATGAAGGCCTGATTCACACAGTCTCCTCTTCTTAATGGTGTCCTTTAGTAGTGGGTTTCTCTGCAGTAATTCAACCATGAAGGCCTGATTCACTCAGTCTCCTCTTCTTAATGGTGTCCTTTAGTAGTGGGTTTCTCTGTAGTAATTCAACCATGAAGGCCTGATTCACTCAGTCTCCTCTTCTTAATGGTGTCCTTTAGTAGTGGGTTTCTCTGCAGTAATTCAACCATGAAGGCCTGATTCACACAGTCTCCTCTTCTTAATGGTGTCCTTTAGTAGTGGGTTTCTCTGCAGTAATTCAACCATGAAGGCCTGATTCACACAGTCTCCTCTTCTTAATGGTGTCCTTTAGTAGTGGGTTTCTCTGTAGTAATTCAACCATGAAGGCCTGATTCACACAGTCTCCTCTTCTTAATGGTGTCCTTTAGTAGTGGGTTTCTCTGTAGTAATTCAACCATGAAGGCCTGATTCACACAGTCTCCTCTTCTTATTGGTGTCCTTTAGTAGTGGGTTTCTCTGCAGTAATTCAACCATGAAGGCCTGATTCACTCAGTCTCCTCTTCTTATTGGTGTCCTTTAGTAGTGGGTTTCTCTGCAGTAATTCAACCATGAAGGCCTGATTCACACAGTCTCCTCTTCTTATTGGTGTCCTTTAGTAGTGGGTTTCTCTGCAGTAATTCAACCATGAAGGCCTGATTCACTCAGTCTCCTCTTCTTAATGGTGTCCTTTAGTAGTGGGTTTCTCTGCAGTAATTAAACCATGAAGGCCTGATTCACACAGTCTCCTCTTCTTAATGGTGTCCTTTAGTAGTGGGTTTCTCTGCAGTAATTCAACCATGAAGGCCTGATTCACTCAGTCTCCTCTTCTTATTGGTGTCCTTTAGTAGTGGGTTTCTCTGTAGTAATTCAACCATGAAGGCCTGATTCACACAGTCTCCTCTTCTTAATGGTGTCCTTTAGTAGTGGGTTTCTCTGCAGTAATTCAACCATGAAGGCCTGATTCACACAGTCTCCTCTTCTTAATGGTGTCCTTTAGTAGTGGGTTTCTCTGTAGTAATTCAACCATGAAGGCCTGATTCACACAGTCTCCTCTTCTTAATGGTGTCCTTTAGTAGTGGGTTTCTCTGCAGTAATTCAACCATGAAGGCCTGATTCACTCAGTCTCCTCTTCTTAATGGTGTCCTTTAGTAGTGGGTTTCTCTGCAGTAATTCAACCATGAAGGCCTGATTCACTCAGTCTCCTCTTCTTAATGGTGTCCTTTAGTAGTGGGTTTCTCTGCAGTAATTCAACCATGAAGGCCTGATTCACACAGTCTCCTCTTCTTAATGGTGTCCTTTAGTAGTGGGTTTCTCTGCAGTAATTCAACCATGAAGGCCTGATTCACACAGTCTCCTCTTCTTAATGGTGTCCTTTAGTAGTGGGTTTCTCTGCAGTAATTCAACCATGAAGGCCTGATTCACACAGTCTCCTCTTCTTAATGGTGTCCTTTAGTAGTGGGTTTCTCTGCAGTAATTCAACCATGAAGGCCTGATTCACTCAGTCTCCTCTTCTTAATGGTGTCCTTTAGTAGTGGGTTTCTCTGCAGTAATTCAACCATGAAGGCCTGATTCACTCAGTCTCCTCTTCTTATTGGTGTCCTTTAGTAGTGGGTTTCTCTGCAGTAATTCAACCATGAAGGCCTGATTCACTCAGTCTCCTCTTCTTATTGGTGTCCTTTAGTAGTGGGTTTCTCTGCAGTAATTCAACCATGAAGGCCTGATTCACACAGTCTCCTCTTCTTAATGGTGTCCTTTAGTAGTGGGTTTCTCTGTAGTAATTCAACCATGAAGGCCTGATTCACACAGTCTCCTCTTCTTAATGGTGTCCTTTAGTAGTGGGTTTCTCTGCAGTAATTCAACCATGAAGGCCTGATTCACTCAGTCTCCTCTTCTTAATGGTGTCCTTTAGTAGTGGGTTTCTCTGTAGTAATTCAACCATGAAGGCCTGATTCACTCAGTCTCCTCTTCTTAATGGTGTCCTTTAGTAGTGGGTTTCTCTGCAGTAATTCAACCATGAAGGCCTGATTCACACAGTCTCCTCTTCTTAATGGTGTCCTTTAGTAGTGGGTTTCTCTGCAGTAATTCAACCATGAAGGCCTGATTCACACAGTCTCCTCTTCTTAATGGTGTCCTTTAGTAGTGGGTTTCTCTGTAGTAATTCAACCATGAAGGCCTGATTCACTCAGTCTCCTCTTCTTATTGGTGTCCTTTAGTAGTGGGTTTCTCTGCAGTAATTCAACCATGAAGGCCTGATTCACACAGTCTCCTCTTCTTAATGGTGTCCTTTAGTAGTGGGTTTCTCTGTAGTAATTCAACCATGAAGGCCTGATTCACACAGTCTCCTCTTCTTAATGGTGTCCTTTAGTAGTGGGTTTCTCTGTAGTAATTCAACCATGAAGGCCTGATTCACACAGTCTCCTCTTCTTATTGGTGTCCTTTAGTAGTGGGTTTCTCTGCAGTAATTCAACCATGAAGGCCTGATTCACTCAGTCTCCTCTTCTTATTGGTGTCCTTTAGTAGTGGGTTTCTCTGCAGTAATTCAACCATGAAGGCCTGATTCACACAGTCTCCTCTTCTTATTGGTGTCCTTTAGTAGTGGGTTTCTCTGCAGTAATTCAACCATGAAGGCCTGATTCACTCAGTCTCCTCTTCTTAATGGTGTCCTTTAGTAGTGGGTTTCTCTGCAGTAATTCAACCATGAAGGCCTGATTCACTCAGTCTCCTCTTCTTAATGGTGTCCTTTAGTAGTGGGTTTCTCTGCAGTAATTCAACCATGGAGGCCTGAATCACTCAGTCTCCTCTTCTTAATGGTGTCCTTTAGTAGTGGGTTTCTCTGTAGTAATTCAACCATGAAGGCCTGATTCACACAGTCTCCTCTTCTTAATGGTGTCCTTTAGTAGTGGGTTTCTCTGCAGTAATTCAACCATGAAGGCCTGATTCACTCAGTCTCCTCTTCTTATTGGTGTCCTTTAGTAGTGGGTTTCTCTGTAGTAATTCAACCATGAAGGCCTGATTCACACAGTCTCCTCTTCTTAATGGTGTCCTTTAGTAGTGGGTTTCTCTGCAGTAATTCAACCATGAAGGCCTGATTCACACAGTCTCCTCTTCTTAATGGTGTCCTTTAGTAGTGGGTTTCTCTGTAGTAATTCAACCATGAAGGCCTGATTCACACAGTCTCCTCTTCTTAATGGTGTCCTTTAGTAGTGGGTTTCTCTGCAGTAATTCAACCATGAAGGCCTGATTCACTCAGTCTCCTCTTCTTAATGGTGTCCTTTAGTAGTGGGTTTCTCTGTAGTAATTCAACCATGAAGGCCTGATTCACTCAGTCTCCTCTTCTTAATGGTGTCCTTTAGTAGTGGGTTTCTCTGCAGTAATTCAACCATGAAGGCCTGATTCACACAGTCTCCTCTTCTTAATGGTGTCCTTTAGTAGTGGGTTTCTCTGCAGTAATTCAACCATGAAGGCCTGATTCACACAGTCTCCTCTTCTTAATGGTGTCCTTTAGTAGTGGGTTTCTCTGCAGTAATTCAACCATGAAGGCCTGATTCACACAGTCTCCTCTTCTTAATGGTGTCCTTTAGTAGTGGGTTTCTCTGCAGTAATTCAACCATGAAGGCCTGATTCACTCAGTCTCCTCTTCTTAATTGTGTCCTTTAGTAGTGGGTTTCTCTGCAGTAATTCAACCATGAAGGCCTGATTCACTCAGTCTCCTCTTCTTAATGGTGTCCTTTAGTAGTGTGTTTCTCTGCAGTAATTCAACCATGAAGGCCTGATTCACTCAGTCTCCTCTTCTTATTGGTGTCCTTTAGTAGTGGGTTTCTCTGCAGTAATTCAACCATGAAGGCCTGATTCACTCAGTCTCCTCTTCTTATTGGTGTCCTTTAGTAGTGGGTTTCTCTGTAGTAATTCAACCATGAAGGCCTGATTCACTCAGTCTCCTCTTCTTAATGGTGTCCTTTAGTAGTGGGTTTCTCTGCAGTAATTCAACCATGAAGGCCTGATTCACTCAGTCTCCTCTTCTTAATGGTGTCCTTTAGTAGTGGGTTTCTCTGCAGTAATTCAACCATGAAGGCCTGATTCACTCAGTCTCCTCTTCTTATTGGTGTCCTTTAGTAGTGGGTTTCTCTGCAGTAATTCAACCATGAAGGCCTGATTCACACAGTCTCCTCTTCTTAATGGTGTCCTTTAGTAGTGGGTTTCTCTGTAGTAATTCAACCATGAAGGCCTGATTCAGACAGTCTCCTCTTCTTAATGGTGTCCTTTAGTAGTGGGTTTCTCTGCAGTAATTCAACCATGAAGGCCTGATTCACTCAGTCTCCTCTTCTTAATGGTGTCCTTTAGTAGTGGGTTTCTCTGTAGTAATTCAACCATGAAGGCCTGATTCACTCAGTCTCCTCTTCTTAATGGTGTCCTTTAGTAGTGGGTTTCTCTGCAGTAATTCAACCATGAAGGCCTGATTCACACAGTCTCCTCTTCTTAATGGTGTCCTTTAGTAGTGGGTTTCTCTGTAGTAATTCAACCATGAAGGCCTGATTCACACAGTCTCCTCTTCTTAATGGTGTCCTTTAGTAGTGGGTTTCTCTGCAGTAATTCAACCATGAAGGCCTGATTCACACAGTCTCCTCTTCTTAATGGTGTCCTTTAGTAGTGGGTTTCTCTGTAGTAATTCAACCATGAAGGCCTGATTCACACAGTCTCCTCTTCTTAATGGTGTCCTTTAGTAGTGGGTTTCTCTGCAGTAATTCAACCATGAAGGCCTGATTCACTCAGTCTCCTCTTCTTAATGGTGTCCTTTAGTAGTGGGTTTCTCTGTAGTAATTCAACCATGAAGGCCTGATTCACTCAGTCTCCTCTTCTTAATGGTGTCCTTTAGTAGTGGGTTTCTCTGCAGTAATTCAACCATGAAGGCCTGATTCACACAGTCTCCTCTTCTTAATGGTGTCCTTTAGTAGTGGGTTTCTCTGCAGTAATTCAACCATGAAGGCCTGATTCACACAGTCTCCTCTTCTTAATGGTGTCCTTTAGTAGTGGGTTTCTCTGCAGTAATTCAACCATGAAGGCCTGATTCACACAGTCTCCTCTTCTTAATGGTGTCCTTTAGTAGTGGGTTTCTCTGCAGTAATTCAACCATGAAGGCCTGATTCACTCAGTCTCCTCTTCTTAATGGTGTCCTTTAGTAGTGGGTTTCTCTGCAGTAATTCAACCATGAAGGCCTGATTCACTCAGTCTCCTCTTCTTATTGGTGTCCTTTAGTAGTGGGTTTCTCTGCAGTAATTCAACCATGAAGGCCTGATTCACACAGTCTCCTCTTCTTAATGGTGTCCTTTAGTAGTGGGTTTCTCTGTAGTAATTCAACCATGAAGGCCTGATTCACACAGTCTCCTCTTCTTAATGGTGTCCTTTAGTAGTGGGTTTCTCTGCAGTAATTCAACCATGAAGGCCTGATTCACTCAGTCTCCTCTTCTTAATGGTGTCCTTTAGTAGTGGGTTTCTCTGTAGTAATTCAACCATGAAGGCCTGATTCACTCAGTCTCCTCTTCTTAATGGTGTCCTTTAGTAGTGGGTTTCTCTGCAGTAATTCAACCATGAAGGCCTGATTCACACAGTCTCCTCTTCTTAATGGTGTCCTTTAGTAGTGGGTTTCTCTGCAGTAATTCAACCATGAAGGCCTGATTCACACAGTCTCCTCTTCTTAATGGTGTCCTTTAGTAGTGGGTTTCTCTGTAGTAATTCAACCATGAAGGCCTGATTCACACAGTCTCCTCTTCTTAATGGTGTCCTTTAGTAGTGGGTTTCTCTGTAGTAATTCAACCATGAAGGCCTGATTCACACAGTCTCCTCTTCTTATTGGTGTCCTTTAGTAGTGGGTTTCTCTGCAGTAATTCAACCATGAAGGCCTGATTCACTCAGTCTCCTCTTCTTATTGGTGTCCTTTAGTAGTGGGTTTCTCTGCAGTAATTCAACCATGAAGGCCTGATTCACACAGTCTCCTCTTCTTATTGGTGTCCTTTAGTAGTGGGTTTCTCTGCAGTAATTCAACCATGAAGGCCTGATTCACTCAGTCTCCTCTTCTTAATGGTGTCCTTTAGTAGTGGGTTTCTCTGCAGTAATTCAACCATGAAGGCCTGATTCACACAGTCTCCTCTTCTTAATGGTGTCCTTTAGTAGTGGGTTTCTCTGCAGTAATTCAACCATGAAGGCCTGATTCACTCAGTCTCCTCTTCTTAATGGTGTCCTTAAGTAGTGGGTTTCTCTGTAGTAATTCAACCATGAAGGCCTGATTCACTCAGTCTCCTCTTCTTAATGGTGTCCTTTAGTAGTGGGTTTCTCTGCAGTAATTCAACCATGAAGGCCTGATTCACACAGTCTCCTCTTCTTAATGGTGTCCTTTAGTAGTGGGTTTCTCTGCAGTAATTCAACCATGAAGGCCTGATTCACACAGTCTCCTCTTCTTAATGGTGTCCTTTAGTAGTGGGTTTCTCTGCAGTAATTCAACCATGAAGGCCTGATTCACACAGTCTCCTCTTCTTAATGGTGGCCTTTAGTAGTGGGTTTCTCTGCAGTAATTCAACCATGAAGGCCTGATTCACTCAGTCTCCTCTTCTTAATGGTGTCCTTTAGTAGTGGGTTTCTCTGCAGTAATTCAACCATGAAGGCCTGATTCACTCAGTCTCCTCTTCTTATTGGTGTCCTTTAGTAGTGGGTTTCTCTGCAGTAATTCAACCATGAAGGCCTGATTCACACAGTCTCCTCTTCTTAATGGTGTCCTTTAGTAGTGGGTTTCTCTGTAGTAATTCAACCATGAAGGCCTGATTCACACAGTCTCCTCTTCTTAATGGTGTCCTTTAGTAGTGGGTTTCTCTGCAGTAATTCAACCATGAAGGCCTGATTCACTCAGTCTCCTCTTCTTAATGGTGTCCTTTAGTAGTGGGTTTCTCTGCAGTAATTCAACCATGAAGGCCTGATTCACTCAGTCTCCTCTTCTTATTGGTGTCCTTTAGTAGTGGGTTTCTCTGCAGTAATTCAACCATGAAGGCCTGATTCACACAGTCTCCTCTTCTTAATGGTGTCCTTTAGTAGTGGGTTTCTCTGTAGTAATTCAACCATGAAGGCCTGATTCACACAGTCTCCTCTTCTTAATGGTGTCCTTTAGTAGTGGGTTTCTCTGCAGTAATTCAACCATGAAGGCCTGATTCACTCAGTCTCCTCTTCTTAATGGTGTCCTTTAGTAGTGGGTTTCTCTGTAGTAATTCAACCATGAAGGCCTGATTCACTCAGTCTCCTCTTCTTAATGGTGTCCTTTAGTAGTGGGTTTCTCTGCAGTAATTCAACCATGAAGGCCTGATTCACACAGTCTCCTCTTCTTAATGGTGTCCTTTAGTAGTGGGTTTCTCTGCAGTAATTCAACCATGAAGGCCTGATTCACACAGTCTCCTCTTCTTAATGGTGTCCTTTAGTAGTGGGTTTCTCTGTAGTAATTCAACCATGAAGGCCTGATTCACACAGTCTCCTCTTCTTAATGGTGTCCTTTAGTAGTGGGTTTCTCTGTAGTAATTCAACCATGAAGGCCTGATTCACACAGTCTCCTCTTCTTATTGGTGTCCTTTAGTAGTGGGTTTCTCTGCAGTAATTCAACCATGAAGGCCTGATTCACTCAGTCTCCTCTTCTTATTGGTGTCCTTTAGTAGTGGGTTTCTCTGCAGTAATTCAACCATGAAGGCCTGATTCACACAGTCTACTCTTCTTATTGGTGTCCTTTAGTAGTGGGTTTCTCTGCAGTAATTCAACCATGAAGGCCTGATTCACTCAGTCTCCTCTTCTTAATGGTGTCCTTTAGTAGTGGGTTTCTCTGCAGTAATTCAACCATGAAGGCCTGATTCACACAGTCTCCTCTTCTTAATGGTGTCCTTTAGTAGTGGGTTTCTCTGCAGTAATTCAACCATGAAGGCCTGATTCACTCAGTCTCCTCTTCTTAATGGTGTCCTTAAGTAGTGGGTTTCTCTGTAGTAATTCAACCATGAAGGCCTGATTCACTCAGTCTCCTCTTCTTAATGGTGTCCTTTAGTAGTGGGTTTCTCTGCAGTAATTCAACCATGAAGGCCTGATTCACACAGTCTCCTCTTCTTAATGGTGTCCTTTAGTAGTGGGTTTCTCTGCAGTAATTCAACCATGAAGGCCTGATTCACACAGTCTCCTCTTCTTAATGGTGTCCTTTAGTAGTGGGTTTCTCTGCAGTAATTCAACCATGAAGGCCTGATTCACACAGTCTCCTCTTCTTAATGGTGTCCTTTAGTAGTGGGTTTCTCTGCAGTAATTCAACCATGAAGGCCTGATTCACTCAGTCTCCTCTTCTTAATGGTGTCCTTTAGTAGTGGGTTTCTCTGCAGTAATTCAACCATGAAGGCCTGATTCACTCAGTCTCCTCTTCTTATTGGTGTCCTTTAGTAGTGGGTTTCTCTGCAGTAATTCAACCATGAAGGCCTGATTCACACAGTCTCCTCTTCTTAATGGTGTCCTTTAGTAGTGGGTTTCTCTGTAGTAATTCAACCATGAAGGCCTGATTCACACAGTCTCCTCTTCTTAATGGTGTCCTTTAGTAGTGGGTTTCTCTGCAGTAATTCAACCATGAAGGCCTGATTCACTCAGTCTCCTCTTCTTAATGGTGTCCTTTAGTAGTGGGTTTCTCTGTAGTAATTCAACCATGAAGGCCTGATTCACTCAGTCTCCTCTTCTTAATGGTGTCCTTTAGTAGTGGGTTTCTCTGCAGTAATTCAACCATGAAGGCCTGATTCACACAGTCTCCTCTTCTTAATGGTGTCCTTTAGTAGTGGGTTTCTCTGCAGTAATTCAACCATGAAGGCCTGATTCACACAGTCTCCTCTTCTTAATGGTGTCCTTTAGTAGTGGGTTTCTCTGTAGTAATTCAACCATGAAGGCCTGATTCACACAGTCTCCTCTTCTTAATGGTGTCCTTTAGTAGTGGGTTTCTCTGTAGTAATTCAACCATGAAGGCCTGATTCACACAGTCTCCTCTTCTTATTGGTGTCCTTTAGTAGTGGGTTTCTCTGCAGTAATTCAACCATGAAGGCCTGATTCACTCAGTCTCCTCTTCTTATTGGTGTCCTTTAGTAGTGGGTTTCTCTGCAGTAATTCAACCATGAAGGCCTGATTCACACAGTCTCCTCTTCTTATTGGTGTCCTTTAGTAGTGGGTTTCTCTGCAGTAATTCAACCATGAAGGCCTGATTCACTCAGTCTCCTCTTCTTAATGGTGTCCTTTAGTAGTGGGTTTCTCTGCAGTAATTCAACCATGAAGGCCTGATTCACACAGTCTCCTCTTCTTAATGGTGTCCTTTAGTAGTGGGTTTCTCTGCAGTAATTCAACCATGAAGGCCTGATTCACACAGTCTCCTCTTCTTAATGGTGTCCTTTAGTAGTGGGTTTCTCTGTAGTAATTCAACCATGAAGGCCTGATTCACACAGTCTCCTCTTCTTATTGGTGTCCTTTAGTAGTGGGTTTCTCTGCAGTAATTCAACCATGAAGGCCTGATTCACTCAGTCTCCTCTTCTTAATGGTGTCCTTTAGTAGTGGGTTTCTATGCAGTAATTCAACCATGAAGGCCTGATTCACTCAGTCTCCTCTTCTTAATGGTGTCCTTTAGTAGTGGGTTTCTCTGCAGTAATTCAACCATGAAGGCCTGATTCACTCAGTCTCCTCTTCTTAATGGTGTCCTTTAGTAGTGGGTTTCTCTGCAGTAATTCAACCATGAAGGCCTGATTCACTCAGTCTCCTCTTCTTATTGGTGTCCTTTAGTAGTGGGTTTCTCTGCAGTAATTCAACCATGAAGGCCTGATTCACACAGTCTCCTCTTCTTAATGGTGTCCTTTAGTAGTGGGTTTCTCTGTAGTAATTCAACCATGAAGGCCTGATTCACACAGTCTCCTCTTCTTAATGGTGTCCTTTAGTAGTGGGTTTCTCTGTAGTAATTCAACCATGAAGGCCTGATTCACACAGTCTCCTCTTCTTATTGGTGTCCTTTAGTAGTGGGTTTCTCTGCAGTAATTCAACCATGAAGGCCTGATTCACACAGTCTCCTCTTCTTATTGGTGTCCTTTAGTAGTGGGTTTCTCTGCAGTAATTCAACCATGAAGGCCTGATTCACTCAGTCTCCTCTTCTTAATGGTGTCCTTTAGTAGTGGGTTTCTCTGCAGTAATTCAACCATGAAGGCCTGATTCACTCAGTCTCCTCTTCTTAATGGCGTCCTTTAGTAGTGGGTTTCTCTGCAGTAATTCAACCATGAAGGCCTGATTCACTCAGTCTCCTCTTCTTAATGGTGTCCTTTAGTAGTGGGTTTCTCTGTAGTAATTCAACCATGAAGGCCTGATTCACACAGTCTCCTCTTCTTAATGGTGTCCTTTAGTAGTGGGTTTCTCTGCAGTAATTCAACCATGAAGGCCTGATTCACTCAGTCTCCTCTTCTTATTGGTGTCCTTTAGTAGTGGGTTTCTCTGTAGTAATTCAACCATGAAGGCCTGATTCACACAGTCTCCTCTTCTTAATGGTGTCCTTTAGTAGTGGGTTTCTCTGCAGTAATTCAACCATGAAGGCCTGATTCACACAGTCTCCTCTTCTTAATGGTGTCCTTTAGTAGTGGGTTTCTCTATAGTAATTCAACCATGAAGGCCTGATTCACACAGTCTCCTCTTCTTAATGGTGTCCTTTAGTAGTGGGTTTCTCTGCAGTAATTCAACCATGAAGGCCTGATTCACTCAGTCTCCTCTTCTTAATGGTGTCCTTTAGTAGTGGGTTTCTCTGTAGTAATTCAACCATGAAGGCCTGATTCACTCAGTCTCCTCTTCTTAATGGTGTCCTTTAGTAGTGGGTTTCTCTGCAGTTATACAACCATGAAGGCCTGATTCACACAGTCTCCTCTTCTTAATGGTGTCCTTTAGTAGTGGGTTTCTCTGCAGTAATTCAACCATGAAGGCCTGATTCACACAGTCTCCTCTTCTTAATGGTGTCCTTTAGTAGTGGGTTTCTCTGCAGTAATTCAACCATGAAGGCCTGATTCACTCAGTCTCCTCTTCTTAATGGCGTCCTTTAGTAGTGGGTTTCTCTGCAGTAATTCAACCATGAAGGCCTGATTCACTCAGTCTCCTCTTCTTAATGGTGTCCTTTAGTAGTGGGTTTCTCTGTAGTAATTCAACCATGAAGGCCTGATTCACACAGTCTCCTCTTCTTAATGGTGTCCTTTAGTAGTGGGTTTCTCTGCAGTAATTCAACCATGAAGGCCTGATTCACTCAGTCTCCTCTTCTTATTGGTGTCCTTTAGTAGTGGGTTTCTCTGTAGTAATTCAACCATGAAGGCCTGATTCACACAGTCTCCTCTTCTTAATGGTGTCCTTTAGTAGTGGGTTTCTCTGCAGTAATTCAACCATGAAGGCCTGATTCACACAGTCTCCTCTTCTTAATGGTGTCCTTTAGTAGTGGGTTTCTCTGTAGTAATTCAACCATGAAGGCCTGATTCACACAGTCTCCTCTTCTTAATGGCGTCCTTTAGTAGTGGGTTTCTCTGCAGTAATTCAACCATGAAGGCCTGATTCACTCAGTCTCCTCTTCTTAATGTTGTCCTGTAGTAGTGGGTTTCTCTGTAGTAATTCAACCATGAAGGCCTGATTCACACAGTCTCCTCTTCTTAATGGTGTCCTTTAGTAGTGGGTTTCTCTGCAGTAATTCAACCATGAAGGCCTGATTCACTCAGTCTCCTCTTCTTATTGGTGTCCTTTAGTAGTGGGTTTCTCTGTAGTAATTCAACCATGAAGGCCTGATTCACACAGTCTCCTCTTCTTAATGGTGTCCTTTAGTAGTGGGTTTCTCTGCAGTAATTCAACCATGAAGGCCTGATTCACACAGTCTCCTCTTCTTAATGGTGTCCTTTAGTAGTGGGTTTCTCTGTAGTAATTCAACCATGAAGGCCTGATTCACACAGTCTCCTCTTCTTAATGGTGTCCTTTAGTAGTGGGTTTCTCTGCAGTAATTCAACCATGAAGGCCTGATTCACTCAGTCTCCTCTTCTTAATGGTGTCCTTTAGTAGTGGGTTTCTCTGTAGTAATTCAACCATGAAGGCCTGATTCACTCAGTCTCCTCTTCTTAATGGTGTCCTTTAGTAGTGGGTTTCTCTGCAGTTATACAACCATGAAGGCCTGATTCACACAGTCTCCTCTTCTTAATGGTGTCCTTTAGTAGTGGGTTTCTCTGCAGTAATTCAACCATGAAGGCCTGATTCACACAGTCTCCTCTTCTTAATGGTGTCCTTTAGTAGTGGGTTTCTCTGCAGTAATTCAACCATGAAGGCCTGATTCACACAGTCTCCTCTTCTTAATGGTGTCCTTTAGTAGTGGGTTTCTCTGCAGTAATTCAACCATGAAGGCCTGATTCACTCAGTCTCCTCTTCTTAATGGTGTCATTTAGTAGTGGGTTTCTCTGCAGTAATTCAACCATGAAGGCCTGATTCACTCAGTCTCCTCTTCTTATTGGTGTCCTTTAGTAGTGGGTTTCTCTGCAGTAATTTAACCATGCAGGCCTGATTCACACAGTCTCCTCTTCTTAATGGTGTCCTTTAGTAGTGGGTTTCTCTGCAGTAATTCAACCATGAAGGCCTGATTCACACAGTCTCCTCTTCTTAATGGTGTCCTTTAGTAGTGGGTTTCTCTGCAGTAATTCAACCATGAAGGCCTGATTCACACAGTCTCCTCTTCTTAATGGTGTCCTTTAGTAGTGGGTTTCTCTGCAGTAATTCAACCATGAAGGCCTGATTCACACAGTCTCCTCTTCTTAATGGTGTCCTTTAGTAGTGGGTTTCTCTGCAGTAATTCAACCATGAAGGCCTGATTCACACAGTCTCCTCTTCTTAATGGTGTCCTTTAGTAGTGGGTTTCTCTGCAGTAATTCAACCATGAAGGCCTGATTCACTCAGTCTCCTCTTCTTAATGGTGTCCTTTAGTAGTGGGTTTCTCTGCAGTAATTCAACCATGAAGGCCTGATTCACTCAGTCTCCTCTTCTTAATGGTGTCCTTTAGTTGTGTGTTTCTCTGCAGTAATTCAACCATGAAGGCCTGATTCACTCAGTCTCCTCTTCTTATTGGTGTCCTTTAGTAGTGGGTTTCTCTGTAGTAATTCAACCATGAAGGCCTGATTCACTCAGTCTCCTCTTCTTAATGGTGTCCTTTAGTAGTGGGTTTCTCTGCAGTAATTCAACCATGAAGGCCTGATTCACTCAGTCTCCTCTTCTTATTGGTGTCCTTTAGTAGTGGGTTTCTCTGTAGTAATTCAACCATGAAGGCCTGATTCACACAGTCTCCTCTTCTTATTGGTGTCCTTTAGTAGTGGGTTTCTCTGCAGTAATTCAACCATGAAGGCCTGATTCACTCAGTCTCCTCTTCTTAATGGTGTCCTTTAGTAGTGGGTTTCTCTGCAGTAATTCAACCATGAAGGCCTGATTCACTCAGTCTCCTCTTCTTAATGGTGTCCTTTAGTAGTGGGTTTCTCTGTAGCAATTCAACCATGAAGGCCTGATTCACTCAGTCTCCTCTTCTTAATGGTGTCCTTTAGTAGTGGGTTTCTCTGCAGTAATTCAACCATGAAGGCCTGATTCACACAGTCTCCTCTTCTTAATGGTGTCCTTTAGTAGTGGGTTTCTCTGCAGTAATTCAACCATGAAGGCCTGATTCACACAGTCTCCTCTTCTTAATGGTGTCCTTTAGTAGTGGGTTTCTCTGCAGTAATTCAACCATGAAGGC